>NW_023459826.1:0-12840 GCF_013731165.1 Rhagoletis pomonella | reverse complement strand
AAAAAACGAAAGCTACTAATTTTTTCTTTCCACAATAAATTTACAACAAAAAAGCTACAATTAATGCCGTTGTAACATTTTCAATATCTCAATTCTGTCGTCAATGGTGCATGGTGTCAAGTTAGCACTACATACTAGATTTTGTTCGAAAAAGGGGCAACTCAATTTTTGCCAGAAAAACGAAAGCTACAAATTTTTTCTTTCCACAACAAATTTTAAAGTGAAAAGCTACAATTAATGGCATAGTAACATATTGGATATCTCAATTCTATCGACTAGGTGTATGGTGTCAAGTTAGCACTACATACCATTTTTTTCTTAAAAAACGAGAGCTACAAATTTTTTCTTTCCACAACAAATTTTAAAGTTAAAAGCTACAATTAATGCCGTTATAACATTTTCAATATCTCAATTCTATCGACTAGGTGTATGGTGTCAAGTTAGCACTACATACCATTTTTTCTTAAAAAACGAAAGCTACAAATTTTTTCTCTCCACAACAAATTTTAAAGTTAAAAGCTACAATTAATCAGGGTTCGTATTTGCACACACATGCTCTGCTCACACACACGCCAGAAACACATTCAACTTGTACTCACTGCTCATACACATGTGTGTGCATAAGTGGAAAACAAACTCTGCTCACAGAAAAGTGTGTGCTGTTTGTTATTAAGCACATGCACATGTGTGTGAGCCGATTTTTGTACAAATTTCAGCCCATGCACATGCACATAATATATTTTTAAAAGAATTTGTTTATTAAACGTTATTTTTTGAAAGACAATTCAATAACGAGTGAGATGTTGTTTGTTTTTTATATGACAGAAAACATATTAAAAAATTATTTTAAGATTTGAGATAGAAATCGCAGTGTATAAGTTTCTCTACGCAAAGCACACACATGCGCGTATGCTTTATATTAATAAAAATAAAGTACACACATGTGCCCGTGCTTTTTACCAAACAGCACACACATGTGATGTGAGCAAGTTTTTAATTTTTTATATGCACAGCACACGTGTGTGAGCGTAAAATATTAGGATGTGCTGCGCATGTGTGTGCAAATACGAACCCTGCAATTAATGCCGTTATAACATTTTCAATATCTCAATTCCATCGACTAGGTGTATGGTGTCAAGTTAGCACTACATACCATTTTTTATTAAAAAACGAGAGCTACAAATTTTTTCTTTCCACAACAAATTTACAACAAAAACACTACAATTAATGCCGTAGTTAACTTTTCCAATTTCGAAAAGTGTAGTGCTAACTTGACACACGTGCTGAAAACACAGATTTTTGCGAATTTCTCGGAAACCAATGGAGCTACTAAATTAGTTATAGTGGCGTTGAAGAACACCTTAAAGACACCTAATTCCAGCATATATTTGGAAAGTTTAAAACCTAAATTTAGAGGTTTCCGTAAACCTAGCTGACCCACACATTTTTGCGAATTTCTCGGAAACCAATGGAGCTACTCAATTAGTTTTAGTGGCGTTGAAGAACACCTCAAAGACACCTAATTCCAGCATATATTTGGAAAATTTAAAACCAAAATTTAAAAATGGGTCAGCTAGGTTTACGTAAGCCTAGCTGACCCACACATTTTTGCGAATTTCTCGGAAACCAATGGAACACCTAAATTAATTTTGGAGGCCTTAATAAACACCTAAAAGACACCTAATTCTTAGATAATTTTTATTGATTTTTGGCGACTTGGGTCAGCTATGTTTACGGACGTGTGCACAAGGGTATTATAACTTTGTTCACATAACGGTTGTTTGTAACAGGGAAAACGAATCTAGATAGATATAGACAAATGTATACATAAATGATCAGAATGAAAAGAGAAATCGATTAAGCGGTGACTGTCTGTCCGTCCGTCCGCCCATCCGTCTGTGCACACGATAACTCGAGCAAAAATGGAGATATCTTAACGAAACTTTGTACGTGCACTTTTTCCGGGCGTAGGACGGATGGTATTGAAAATGGGCTAAATCGGACGATAACCACGTCTACCTCCCAAATAACGGCAATCTTCAGAAATGCGAAAACTGCGATATTTTAGTAACTACTGAAGATTATTCACTCAAAATTGATATTAACAATCATTTTTAGACAAAAAATAAGAATATTATAAATTTTTGAAAAATGGGCGTAGCCACGACCACTTATGGTTACATGTGTATATCCTGGTAACCGCTGCACCAATTTTTCCAAACTTGGCACAGGTGTTACTTGCCACAGCATACCAAATGACCGCTACAACAACCGACAATTTTTAAAATCGGACAATAACCATGCCCACATCCCATCTAACGGTAATTTGGAGAAATACGAAATCTTCGATAAATCAGTAAATATTAATGCTAATTTATTTAAAATTGATGCTTGCGGCAATTCTTTACCAAGAAATACGTTTATGATAAAATTTTGGAAAATGGGAGTGGCACCGCCCACTTATGATCACATCTATGTATCTAGGTAACCGTTCTATCAATTTGTACCAAACTCGGTATGGTTATTGTGCCTGCCACATAAAAACAAAACGTTGAAAATTATTGAAATCGAACTAAAATTATGGCCGCTTTTCATATAACGGTAAATTTCAGAATTGCATGGAACTTCAATATTTCAAAATTTAAGGACGCTAATTTACTCAAAATTGATACATCCCGCCTTACCATGTAGCGGTAGGTTTCGGAAAGGAGAAAATCATATATAATGCTTGGGCCGGGTATTTAATGTTCGGCTCCGCCCGAACTTAGACTTTCTTACTTGTTTTTACATTAATGTCACACAGATTTGGGTGACCGCTAGGCATCCTTGTTTATTTCAATATCAAAAAGCAACTGAAACTTAAGAACAAAAGTATTCCATTGTGGTGTGAATCACACTGAGGTATCTGCATGTATGAGCAAGACAAATAGAGTTATACATTGAGTACATAAAGAGAGAGTATTTAAAATTGAAATCTAAGAGTGACAGCTCGGCCTCTCCTGCTCGCCAAACTCGTCCCGAGTTGAGGGATCCTCAGCGCCATCCTCGGAGTCATCACACTCGTCGTCACCTCTGGAAATAAGGCGCACCATGGCTTCATATTGTCGGTTGTCGCCACTGTAGTGTATTTGCGTTGGGAGCATTGGTACCCGTCTACGTCTTCGACGACATATCGATTGAATCGCAGCACCCTTTTGACGACGTAGGGCCCCTTGTAGTGGGGTTGGAGCCACGATTGAGAGAATACAAAGGTTGCGCCGATCTCGGACCGCTATTCCTCTCTTAACGAATTTGACAGAATCGTTGTTTGCATGACGTCACACTGGTGCAACTTGTTTACGTTTTCCTTGCAACATTTTTTCTTCTTCTTCCATTACCAAATGCGATTGTCAAAATGCAAGAAGATCTTAATTCTTTGTATCAATGGCTGTGTTCAAATAAACTCAAACTGAATGTGAAAAAGACTAACTTTATGATATTTTCCAGAGCGGCAAATGCTGACTCCATAAGCCGTGAATTAAAAATCAAAGATGAAAATATCGAAGAGGTGAAAATTGTCAAGTACCTAGGAATATACATAGACAACAAACTAAAGTTTGATGAGCACGTTGAGTATACAGTCAACAAGATTGCTAAAAAAATTGGCCTTATAAAGAGATCGTGTAAGTACTTGGGAAGAAGATATAAAACGTTGGTGTACAGGTCAATAGTAGAACCGCACTTTATATACTGCCCCACGATTTTCTTCCTAGCGGGGGACTCCCATGTAGATAAGCTGCAAAAAATGCAAAACCGAGCGATGAGATTCATCCTCAACAAACCGTATGACACACCAACAAGATGTATGCTTGAAACCTTGAATTGGTTAAGCGTGAAGCAACAAGTTTTTTACCACGCTATGAAATTTGTGTACAATATTAAAAAGGGCAACCTGCCGGATTATCTTAGCGATAATCTCCGATATATAAATGAGACGCATACATATTTGTTGAGAGAGAATAACAGCTTCAGACTCCCGAAGTATAGAACAGAAGTGGACAAAAAAAATATTTTCTATAAAGGCTTAAAGTGCTTCAATGAATTACCAGAGGCTATAAAAAATTGTGATACTATCACTCTTTTCAAGCGGCTGCTATTTGACTATTGTAGAACGCAGCCTACAAGATAGTGATGTATCAACAATAGCGTGGATTGGAAACTAGGCCTTTCCAACCACCAAGATATCGAAACTAGGCGGATCGGAAACTCGGCCTTTCCGACTACCTAGACCCTTATATAATAAACAATAAACGAGCGGATTGGAAACTAGGCCCTTCCAACCGTCAACCGTCAACCGTCACGAAAGCGCGACTGGGTGGATCGGAAACTCGGCCTTTCTGACCACCCAGGAGATATCAATAAATGGAGTAACCCAAAAAGAATAGCGCGGATTGGAAACTCGGCCTTTCCAACCGTCTACATAACTTCCAGGAAATTGCATGCGTTTATATTGACATAAAATAATTGCAGTGATAAAGAAATAATGTTATTTAAAAATTTCTGTAGAGCATTTTGTATTTTGTATTTAATATTTAATATTTACATTTTAAATCTAAAATCTAGTTATAAGAATGTTAAATCTTTGTTGCAATATAAGTCTAACAGACTGTAAAAAATAAATAAATAAATAAATAAATTCTTGCTCACGTTTTGGCATTTCTCTCTCGCAATTGCACCAGTGTGACGTCACACAAAAGTTATTCTCAAAAATCCTCTCTGATCGGCGCAATCTTGAATTCTATCATTCTTGGGTTGGAGCATTTTTGACTCGCCAGAACTGGGAGGGGGAGCTGCCAACAAAACCAGATCACCCTCTGCATACGGTTCTCTATGTTGCGGACAGCTTCACTACGCCGACCATTCATCAGAAGATGTGCATCATCGTCGTGCACAGCAGCTAACACTCGCTCGCTCAGGTTCACGGAGCGGGAAATCATATATTAAATCGAGCGCAGCATGCTTTGTTGTTGCATTTATCTTTGTATTAAGAGCCCACTGCAATGAGCGTAGATGAACATCCCAGTCTTTTGGGTCACCAGTAGGCGGTTTTAAATATGTCAACACTGCGTGGTTGACTCGCTCGGCCAACCCGTTAGATCTAGGCGTACGCACCGCAACCTTAATATGCTGAATGTTGTTGGTGTTGCAAAACGAAGTAAAATTTGTGGATGTGAAGGCCGTACCACGATCCATGACTACCTTCTGTGGCACCCCGAAGTACAACGCGAGTTGATTTAATGCGTCGACAACTGGCTTCGTTTTTGTTGATCTAGTCGGAACGATTATAGCGTATCTGGTAAGAGCATTGATGATCACAAGGACGTACTCGTACCCGCGTCGGCTTTTGATGAATGGACCCAGGTGGTCCAGATGCAGAACTTGGAACGGCAACTTCGGGACATCCATCAGATATAGCTCACACGGCTTTCGAGTCGGGTGGCGATGATAGCAGCACTCAATACACGACTTGGCGTACCCCCTGACGAAATTTCTCATGCGAGGGAACCAGAAATGTTTTAAAATCCTGCTCACCGTGCGATCCACACCTGGATGACCGCAATCGTATTGGTACAACTTTACTATCCGCCACCTCATTCCGTTTGGTACAAGTTGTGGTTGTTCCTTGCTGTTTATCTTGAAGAGCCGATGATTTTTCAACGTATACTCTGACTTGATTTGAACTTTCTGGTCAGATTGTGTCGCACCCCTTAACGCGTCGATGATTGCCTTTAACTTTCCATCCTGCTGTTGCATTACTGGTACCCAATCGTCAACTGATAATGCTTGGATGCTACCACGTTTTCCGCTTGCTGGCACTGACTCTGCAGATGGAGCGCGACTCATTGCATCAACATGAGCCATCGACGTCCCTGCCCGATGCATAATATCGTAGTCGTATTCAAGAAGTTTAAGTAGCCACCGCACGACTCGTGGGAGCATTGGCTTTGTTAGCTTAGCACTTGGTATGGCTTGGCAATCGGTAACGATGGTGAAATGTTTACCCAACAAAAAAGTTCGGAATCGGTGTAATGCCTCAACAACAGCTAGTATTTCTAGCTCGTACGCATGATAATTCTTTTCAGCGCCTGTGCATGCCTTGCTAAAATAAGCTACCGGTCTCAGGTTACCAGCACCATCGCGCTGTAAAAGAATCGCCACAAGTCCCATGCTCGAAGCGTCTGTGTGCAACTCATGCTCTTTCGCTACATCATAAATAGCAAGTACTGGCGAACTGGCGATCAGCCCAATCAATTTTCGAAAGGCGTTTTCGCATGTTGAGGTCCATACAAAATCGGTGTTCTTCCTTGTTAATCCAGTGAGGGGCTTTGCAAACAGTGCGTACCCTCTGACGAACTTACGGAAGAAACCCGTAAGCCCAAGAAATCGGCGAACGTCCAATTGGTTTCGAGGTACGGGAAAGTTTTTAATCGCCACTGTCTTCATAGCACCTGGCTTAACGCCATTCTCGTCTACTTCGTGCCCAAAAAAAATACTGCGCGCCTCATGAACACGCACTTCGACAATCTCAGCGTCAACCCTTCTCGCTCAACGATCTCAAGAAACTCTTTCAGATATGATAAATTTGCATCTTCGGTGTGACTGGCGATTATCACTTCATGGACGTAGCTGACCACCCTCTTGCTAAGTGGCGCTACTAAATTGGCCATTATGCGTTGGAACGAACATGGGGCATTACGCAACCCAAACGGCATTCTGGTAATTTCGTAGTTGCCGTTGTGAGTTACGAATGCGGTGAACGGTCGGGAGGCTTCTTCCAGCTCGATCTGGTAATAGGCCGACATAAGGTCGAGCGTGGTGAAGAAAGTCTTCTCAGCTAGCGTAGCCAGTACACCGTCTACAGTTGGCATTAGCCACGGCTGCTTCTCAGTCACCGCGTTCAGTTCTCGGAAGTCAACGCAAAGCCTATCTTCACCGTTGGACTTGCGCACCAAGACGATGGGGGATGCATGTAAAGATTTAGACTCACGAATTATCCCTAAACCTAATAATTCTGACACTATCTATTATACGACCTGCTGCTTCGGAATAGGTATGCTATATGGTTTCTTTGAAACTGGCTTAGAAGTCGTGAGCCTAATGTTCATTTTAAAATGCTTTGATCTTCTCAACTCCCACAATTTTTCCCCAAAGCAATGCCCGTAATTATTCAATAAGTGGATTAATTCCTGCAAATTTATTAATTTATTTATTTTATTTATTTATTTATATATTTATTTATTTGTTACAGTCTTACGACCTAATAATACAACTATGATATTCGTACATATGTATATGAATTTTAATGTTATTATTGTAAATTATGTATACAATAACTATATATATTATATTACATATATCTATATTAGGCCGCATGAATAAAAATATGCAATTGCCCCCTCCAAAAAGTTCCGACCTTCCACCTCTCTTCTCACATTGCTGCTTCAGTTGTTAGGGCAGTTGGAAAGCCCTAGTTTCCAATCTGCACCTTTACTTCTCATATTGTAGCTTCAGTTGTTTGGGCAGTTGGAAAGGACTAGTTTCCAATGTGCACCCTCACTTCTCATATTGTTGGTTCGGTTCGATGAAGATTTCCGATGTTATACACGCTGTCTGAATGAACTAGATCCAGAGCACTGTTTGATAGGGTAGGAGGACGGCGCTTCGGGGATTGGTGTTTCGACTCTGTCAAGATTTGCAGATTCAGCAAGCTGTCTGAGTGGATTGGATCCAGAGCAACCCGGCCGGATGGAAACGATTTGTTTCCATGCCGAGCCTCTATCTGATAGGTAGTGTTCGACAGTGATCAAATTACTTCCTATGCCTACGGCACTTTTGTTAATAGCCATAATACTGCACGTTCCACCCTCTATTATAACCTTTCCCTTTGATAAGATATCGATTCCTATAAGTGCATTGTATTTCATTATCGAGTCATCAATCACTAACAACTCTGCTGCATACACCACTTCGTCGAACCTGATTTTTGTTAGAGTTTTCTCTTTGCAAACTAATTCACCGCCCGCAAATCCAATCAGTTTCTCTTCGCATGGTGTAAAACATTCACTGCACTTCTTAGCAATCGAACTCTTAACAAGCGATTTTCAAATTCCTGAATCGATTAATACATTGCAGCTAATTTCTTCTTTACCCAAAATACTAACGAACTTGCGCAACTCTTTTTGTGGCTCTGCAATTTGAATTTTATTAACCACCACCTCTTCTTCTACACTCGTGGCAACTTCTTCAATTTCCTCAGTTTCCAAATTATTCACTCGCTCACTACGTGTTGGTTCACTTTTTTTTGTTTCTTTACACAGTTCTTTGCAATGTGTCCTCTCTCTCTACACTTGTAGCAGATCGGACCTACCTCACTGCTAGTAGCAGCCGACGATTCGCTCGTACGGGCAGAGCGTTGTAACGCTCCTCTTTGTTCTGTGCCGCTTACTCTTTTTCTATACATTTGACTAGCTGTTATGTTGTTTAATGATTGCAGTAGATCTGAACATTTTTCAAACTTCATAGCTCTCAACGTACGTTTCAAATTCTCGTCAAAGAGACCATTTATTATGTACCCATTCAGGGCTATCACGGAATCCATCGTAGAAAATCTACGAATTCGAATGACTGCTTCGAATACGAAAAAATTGCTATCACTGATTCCGAGTGAACTCGAAAATATCGTTGCCAGTTTCGAATGTTGATTCGAAATCAGCTAGTGCATAGGAAACAATAGACATTTATGTATGCCATTTTGCTCACGCTGCCCCAGCAGTCGCAATGGCCGAGTGAGCAAAGCACTAGACTGCCAATTGAGAGATCCGAGTTCGAGTCTGAGTCGTCGGCAGTGGAGCTTTTTTCTTTTTTTATTTCATTTTTGTTTTTTTTTAAATTATTTTTTTTTAGTTTAGATTTTATTCTTTTAAACAGAAAACTATTTTTTTAAATTAATTTAAATTTGTATTTTTTTAAATAAATTTATATGATATTAAAGTAATTAGATTTCTTTCCTAATAAATTGTTGTTAAACTATTATTTCCTCGCTTCAAAAAAAAAAACATTCATTAAATAGCGTCCCAGCAAAAAATCGGTAATCGCTTTTAGTGGTAACGTGTTCTAGAAAGCATAGCGTTAGAATGCCTCCGAATTTTTTCGCTTCTTTTAGGCATTGCCAGTAATGCAAAGTAGAATGTGCTACAATATTTTATTTATCTCGCTTCTTCGTTTCATTTCGGGGAATGCAAAGTAGAATGTCCTATAGTATTTATTTTTTAATTCGTTTATTTGCTTAATTTCCGGGAATGCAAAGTAGAATGTCCTACAATATTTTATTTGTTTCGCTTCTTTGCGTCATTTCAGGTAATGCAAAGTAGAATGTCCTATAATATTTTATTCGTTTCGCTTCTTTGCTTCATTTCGGGGAATGCAAAGTAGAATGCTGCATCGTAGTCAGCTGAAAAATGGAATGAATATCAAAAATTCTTTTTCTACCGTTACTTTCTGTGGAAATTTGTCTCGCATAAAAATCATGTTTTGCTTTGTTCAATTTGCAGCGAAGTTGAAGTCAGTTAATGAAGTGACGTACAACAGTGAGGAAGTACAATTTTAAGCTTAACTAAATATGCATGTATGTACATACCGATTTTAAAGAAAATCTAAATACCTAAATACATACATATGTACGCTGATTTATAAAAATTTTAATTAATTTTAACCTTTTAAGACATTTTCTGATTTCAATTTAATATAAATAAGTATGTACTTATCTAGGCATTCTACATTAGTTTCTCTGTAAGGCATTCTTTGTTCGCTTCTCTGGATTCTGTTTATCCATGCGTTCTCCCTTCGTTTGAAGGTAATGCTGCGGGTAAGGGCTTACCTCCAATGACATGCCCATGTTAAAATAAGGCCTTCTTGAAGCGAAACGGTAAGCGATTCCCATCGCCTAGCTCGTTTCCACTTTTGTTTCTGTGGTAATCGTGTTTTTTGCTGGGGTCTAGCAGATGAATATATGTATGTACATATGTAGGTATGTATGCCATTTATATTTTACGTCTACGTTTACACAAATATATGGAATTATATCACACTATAACAAATATGGAGTATAATAAATATTTATTATTAACAATAATGCAGCTTTTCTTTTTCTTCTTGATCTTAAATTTTGTTCCGACAGCATAAACTCGTCGTAGTGTATCTGTACGAATCTTCATTACGAACGGATTCAATGAACGCTCTCTACGAATTTCGAATTTACGTTCGTAGCTATTCGGATTCTGTGATAGCACTTTCGTAGGTTTCACGAAAATCGACGCTACGATGGATTCTGTGATAGCCCTGATTAATTGAAGCGTCATCGATTTATTCACGGCGACCTACTGCAAGCAATCTATAATAAAATTCTATTATTTTTTCGTCTTTGGAAATGGAAAATCTACTAAAAATGTATTTACGAACTCACCCCATTCCCTAAAAACAAGCTGTGCATCCGCCCAACGCTTGGCAACACGTTTAAGCTTGCCCAATACAGCAAAGAGTCATTCCACTTGTATATTTCTCTTAACTGCTCAATACACTGCACAAATTGTACTGATGTATATTCGTTGTCGCACGGGTCGTACACAGGCAGAATTGAGGCGATTTCCTGCCGTGTGTGTGACTGTCTCTCTCTTGCCGGCGCGTTTGTCTGGGCTATGTATGTATGTGTTTGCGGAATCGCAAACTGGTGAGTTGCGAAATTATAAAACGGCGCATGTGGCACTTGCTCTGTTGTTGTACGCATGTATGTTGGCAAACTACCCTGCTGAGGCGGCAGATAGCTTGGGTGCGACAGTGACGACTGACTGACGGCGATTGATACGTTCGGCTGTTCTTTGAATGGTTGTTCAACGGCTGACGATGCTACCGCGCCATGTAGCGGCAGCGTTTCTTGCGACGTTGATGTTGCGACTGCGTGTATTGCTGGAAGCGGTGGCTGCAGCGTTTCTTGCGAAATTGATGTTGCGACTGCGTGTATTGCTTGTAGCGGCGGCTGCAGCGTAGGCAGCGCTGAATCTGCCTTGTTGTACGAGTATGTAGCATGCACTGGTACGTTTTCTTGTGGACCCTTCGATACCAGCCTTCAGCTGCGCAGCCAGGTCTTCCACCACACCTTGTAGCTCCCTTACCTGCACCTCTAGCTGTCGCCTGCTCTCGTCATCGTCCATTCTTGCTGCCTCCTCTGTATCCGTTCCTGCTGCGTCCTCTACAATAGCTTCTATCACCGGTGCCACCTTGTCTCCATCCACCTTCTGCAAACGTCTGATTAGCTCCACTTTATTACCCGACACCTTCAAATCCAGCCAGCGAAGAGCCTCCTTCAGTTGCTGCATGTTTAGTTGTGTAAAATCCATTTTTGCTTTTAAATAAAGTTTTTCTTGTTCAGCTAACTTCTGATAATCTGTCACACAGATACACAGATTTGGATGACCGCTAGGCGTTCTTGTTTATTTGAATATCAAAAAGCAACTGAAACTTAAGAACAAAAGTATTCCACTGTGGTGTGAATCACACTGACAAATAGAGTTATACATTAAGTACATAAAGAGAGAGTATTTAAAATTGAAATCTAAGAGTGACATTAGGAACACAAAACTTAAACAAATCAAGCAATTTTAATTAACATAGTTCTGAAAACCTCCTGTTCTTAAAAAATCGCGATAAAATAAATTACTAAAATGGAATATTTTAAATGCTATTTCCACAAAGAATAGTAGTATAAAAATTAGCACTGAAAATAAGCACGCCGGAGAATTAAAGTGATTTTTAAACAAGACAAAATAAAATTTTCCAAAAAGGGGGAGTTATCAGATGGGTAGAGGGTTTCCCTCTGATTTTAAATCTGAAGGTCCCCTGTTCACAGGCTTATAGGTTTTAAGTAATTTGCTGTTGAAAGTTGCAAAAAATGTAAAATTTAATCCCTTTTTTTCCTAAACTTTTTCGATATATGTATGTATGTATATCGATGTATTGCTTACGTGTGTCAAGTTAGCACTACACTTTTCGAAATTGGAAAAGTTAACTACGGCATTAATTGTAGTGTTTTTCTTTTGGAAAGAATAAATTTGTAGCTCTCATTTTGTAAAAAATATGGTATGTAGTGCTAACTTGACACCATACACCTAGTCGACAGAATTGAGTTATTGAAAATGTTATAACGGCATGAATGATAGCTTTTTTGTTGTGGAAAGAAAAAATTTCTAGCTCTCGTTTTTTAAGAAAAAATACTAAATTTTGTCAATAACGGTCAACTTAATTTTTTCCAGAAAAACGAAAGCTACAAATTTATTCTTTCCACAACAAATTTACAATAGAAAAGCTACAATTAATGCCGTCATAACATTTTCATTATCTCAATTCTATCGACTTGGTGCATGGTGTCAAGTTAGCACTACATACCATTTTTTCTTAAAAAACGAGAGCTAAAAATTTTTTCTTTCCACAACAAATTTACAACAGAAAAGCTACAATTAATGCCGTTATAACATTTTCAATATCTCAATTCTAACGACTAGGTGTATGGTGTCAAGTTAACACCACATACCATTTTTTCTTAAAAAACGAAAGCTACACATTTCTACAACAAAAAAGCTACAATTAATTCCGTTGTAACCTTTTCAATATCTCCATTCTGTCGTCAATGGTGCATAAGTCCGAGTTAATCCGGATCACCGCTGCCATCTGTTTAAGCTTATAGCATACATACTAAATTTTGTTCGAAAAAGGGTCAACTCAATTTTTCCCAGAAAAACGAAAGCTAAA
>NW_023459825.1:39272-47888 GCF_013731165.1 Rhagoletis pomonella | reverse complement strand
AAATAAATATTGTGCCAGCAAGCTGGTAAGTTATATGCAGCGTTGCCACAGACAAATTTTTTTTCCTACCAAAATTTCTTACCATAACCAACCAGTTGTAAACTACCTCACAACTAGTATGAACCGCATGCCCAACTAGTCAGGCAACTATCTTTTTTCCATGCAATCAACTGGTATTTTTAACATGGCGATGTCCTACGAGATGGCAATTGTCAGATTTCGGTCAGAAATTTACCAGTCTTATACTAGTTCAAAATAGACAGAAAAATACTAGTGCAATTATGGACCGAAACCACTACTTTGGGAGTCAAACAATAGAATAAATTCATGGATATACAATAAAAACGTTGGATTAAGTACACTTTAATTTATTACACATTTTTATTTGGCAGCCTTAGATTTGAAGTAGTGTTAAATTTGTTGAGTATTAATTAAAAGGAAAAATAAATACATAAA
The DNA here is from genome assembly GCF_013731165.1 of Rhagoletis pomonella. Lineage (NCBI taxonomy): Eukaryota > Metazoa > Arthropoda > Insecta > Diptera > Tephritidae > Rhagoletis > Rhagoletis pomonella. Next base: position 47,432 of record NW_023459825.1, on the reverse strand, counting down.
TATTTCAAACTTTTGAACATAAATTTAAATGGATTTTTCATTATATGTTATTAAAAGTAAAAGCTATCAGGTACAATAAATACTATATCTTTTATCTTTTTTCAAAATATTGATTATCATTATGGTTATTTATCATTATTTAACAGGTTTGGTATAATTGAATATGTACTCGCTTTAATGGTTTACAATATACCCAAATAAAAGTTATAATATTTTGTGTACATACTTTATTGTATTAAAATGTCGAAGTAAAATAAAACCGGGCATGAATAAATCGCTTTGTACTTGGTACAAGTCTGTTCATTTTCGAGCTAGTTCGGTTTCAGTCAGAAAATTCTAGTTGTAAACTAGTGTTTTTCCTGACTAGTTTGGGGTTTCACTGCAGGGAAGGTATACGTTTGTACTTAGGAATCAGGTATATTTACATGTTTGTGGCCGCCATTATACGAACGCACCGGTAATATATTTGTGTAAAAAAGGTTGCCAAAATATTTGGAGATACGTACATATTTTCTATTTTTCGCAAATAACTATTACTCATGGAAACCTACCAAAATCCAATCAAGCCTACCAACCTACCAAATGGAAAAAACCCTACCAGTTTTGGTAGGAAATGCTCAAGTTTGGCAACACTGGTTATATGCTTCGAGCCTAATGGTACAATCACTTGATGGAACCAGCAAGTTGGTGTCGTATATTTCCCCTTTTATACAAAAAGGTTTTTGGTTGGATAAAATATTAGCTTTTTTCCAAAGTTCATTGTTTTTATATACCATTACTTATTGAAAACGTTTACATGTAAATTTATATATGTATATGTAAGTAAAAAATTTTAGCTACCATTTTTAGCCACAACGACTTTTTTAACTCCTTTTTAGCCCTTTTTTTAAAGGAATTTGGCTACCACTAAAAATTATGCGCGGCAACACTGCATGCATGCATCTTAAAAGAGTACATACTACCTATGTACTATACCGCAGGCGAAAACATTTCAGTTAGTATCTACGATGTGCTTCTTTTGAATACTGTTAAGGCGATGTGGATAATGCTACATAGTCGTGTGCCATGGGATGTTAAGGTAAACCGAAAATATTTGTCGTTTTTGTTATTTTATATCCTTAGAACAATTATTCTACAATTTTTATTGAGCTCGAGGCCCACGCACTGTGCTAAGTTCGCCTTGTTGATTCTTGTTGCTTATTTCCACTATTTCACATGCCACCACAATCAAGCGAAGCTTTTCCGCTGCAATTCACTTGATCATGTGGTTGTTGGTTTTGTTGGTTTTTGTTAATATTTCTATTATTAGAATGTTCAACTTTTTCTTAGGTGTGCTCGTACTTAAGTTATTTGTTTTTGTTATTTTATGGCCTTATAACAATTATATTCAACAGTTTTTGTTGAGCTCGAGGCCGTTTTTTAATGAAAATTTATTATGGAAAAGCAACAATAATTTGAAACAAGTAAGAAAGTCTAAGGTCGGGCGGAGCCGAACATTAAATACCCGGCGCAGGTATTAAGTATATGTATTTTTACCTTTCCGAAAGCTACCGCTACATGGCAAGCCGAGGTGTGTCAATCTTGAGTAAATTAGGGTCGTTAAATTTCGAAATATTGAAGTTTCAAGCATATCTGAAATTTACCGTTATATGAAAATCTGCCGTAATTTTAGTCCGATTTCAATAATTTTCAACATTTTGCTTTTATGTGGCAAGCACAATAACCATACCGTGTTTGGTACAAATTGGTAGAACGGTTAACGATATACATGTGATCATAAGAGGGCGGTGCCACGCCCATTTTCCAAAATTTTACCATAACCGTATTTCTTGGTAAAGAATTGTTGCAAGAATCAATTTGAATAAATTAGCTTTAATATTTACTGATTTATCGAAGATTTCATGTTTATCTAAATTACCGTTATATGGGAAGTGGGCGTGGTTACTGTCCAATTTTAAAAATTTTCGGAGGTTTGGTATGCTGTACCAAAGCCAACAGCTGTGTCAAGTTTGGAAGAAATTGAAATGGAAGAAGTGACCATTAGTGGGCGTGGCTACGCCCATTTCCAAAAATTTATAATATTCTTATTTTTCGTCTAAAAATCATTGTAAATATCCATTTTGAGTGAATTATCATCAGTAGTTACTAAAATATCGCAGTTTTCGTATTTCAGGAATTTACCGTTATATGGGAAGTGGGCGTGGTGTCAGTTCGATTTCGCCCATTTTCAATACCAACCTACCTTGGAACCAACAACCACATGATCAAGTGAATTGCCGCGGAATAGCTGCGCTTGATTGTAGTTGGCTTAACATGTGAAATATGGAAATAAGCAACAAGAATTAACAAGGCGAACTTAGCACAGTGCGTAGGCAACTGGCTGAGTCAGTGGCATCGTCGGTTCGAATCCTACTGAAAGAAATCTGATGAGGAAATGTGGTGATTTCCGTAATAGCTATCACTTCTACCAATTTTCCAAATTATTGTTGCTTTTCCACTATAAATTTTCATTAAAAACGGCCTCGAGCTCAATAAAACTTGTTGAATATAATTGGTATAAGGCCATAAAATAACAAAAACAACAATTATTTTCGGTTTACCTTAACATCCTATAGCACACGACCATGTAGCATTATCCACATCGCAAAACAAAGAACTTAAGGATGAGCACACCTAAAAAAAAATTTAAACATTCGAATAAAAGAAATATTAACAAACACCAACAACCACATGATCAAGTGAATTGCAGCGGAATAGCTGCGCTTGATTGTAGTTTGTAATAGAACTCGATACTTCTTGACAAGTACCGATTAAAGATCGGGGATACTAAAAAGTATCGAGGAGCTAAAACCTTTTCTAAGTAAAAACTATTGTAAACAATTAGCCAATAAATATTGGGTGAGAAAATTATCTTCTATGTATACCCAATATGAATGTCGTGTAGACAAATATAGCGCTCAGTTACTTCAATACTGCCATAACTCAAAATACCCCAAAACTCGAGAAAAACGCATTTAATGTTGTGAATTTAGTACATACGATACTGCCATAATAAAAATTTATATACATACATATATTTTCTTCAAGTGAGCTGATAATTGGTACAGCTACGAAATTTTTACAGTACATAGAATTACATTTAATTTTCCAAGAAAAGTCAGAAACTTAATCAAAAAATTGCTTTTAAAAACTATAAATATGATTTTTGCTATAAACATATATTTTATGCATATATGTAGAAGTTAATTTCAAAACTCCTTTATCTTTGTTAGATCAGATTTCAGCAGTGTCTATTCAACTTACAAATAAAAAGAGGTCATAAAAGCAAAGCAATCTGATTTTTGTTTACTTTTCACGTTTCCCTTAAAAATACTTAGAAGTACGAGTATTATCGATACCTTTTTGCAAGTATGAGTACTGGCATCGATTCTTTTTTAGGGTATTCTAAATTAGTACTAGTATCGATACTTTTTGAAAATGTTCTATCACTAATTGTGGTTGGCTTAACATGTGAAATAATGGAAAGAAGCAACAAGAATTAACAAGGCGAACTTAGCACAGTGCGTAGGCAACTGGTTGAGTCAGTGGCATCGTCGGTTCGAATCCTACTGAAAGAAGTCTGATGAGGAAATGTGGTGATTTCCGAAATAGCTATCACTTCTACAATTTTTTCAAATTATTGTTGCTTTTCCACAATAAATTTTCATTAAAAGACGGCCTCGAGCTCAATAAAAATTGTTGAAGAAAATAATTGTCTATAATTAAACTGATTTTCTCCGACAAATAGTTTATTAACTGCAAACAATTAAAAAAAAGATACTTCTCCGCGAGTTCAAAAATTCGGGAATTTTTTTTTGCGAGATTTTCGAATTTCAAGATGAAATAAAAAAATGCGTATCTTCTGTTTTTCGATAAAAATGTAAAAAAAATCTATTTCACCCCAAAAAGAGTATTGAGGTGTAAATATTGTATGGAATGACCCATATGTATGAAGATATGTAAGTAAATTCCGGTTCGCTATTCGCGGGACAAACTTGATTAAAGCCGAAGTATATCAATACAAATTGTTAGTAATTTTCATTAGAGTTTAAGCAAGTCCTTCCGCCATTTGGCTTTTAGTAATTTTAACGAAAGCTTAACTTATTTTATTTTATTCTCTTTAGTGCAGTTTTAACACAATTTTCTTGCTGAAAAATCTTTTTTTACATTATTTTATTTTATTCCTTTGATTATACATGTTAAATAAAAGCTTTTTTTACATTTTTTATATTTTATTAACAATTTTTAGCCGATGTTGTCATGAATTTTCTTGAATTATCAAAAATCGGCGGGATTTTTCAGCAGCTTCACACTTGCACTTTATTGTACTGAAATTACGTGGCTTACAAAGCTGCATACCCAAAACTTTTCTAAAATTCTCATTAGGTTGAAATTTGCTGACAATTTTTTGAAATTTGTCAAATTTTCGGAAATTTTTTACAAAAGTTTAGTCTTTGATTAATATGGTTTATAAAAATTCTTATTATATTCATTAATTACTATATTGCTATAAAAAAATTTAAATAACAAATAAATGAATGGTCAAATATTCTCAAAAAGAAACTTTGCTATTATTTCGCACAGATGTATATATATATGATTACTGCTACCTTTTTATGTCTTCATTCTAAATCATATTACTCAAATAACAAAATTTAATATTTTTAACATAACGTTATTTGCAACATGTGGTTTTTAAATGTTCAAAAATTCAAATCTGTAAATATTAAAAATCACCTTCTTGAAAACTTCAGGGTATTTTCAGATCAGCGTAAGATATTGTATAATAAAATTGAGCCAAAATTTGATATTTGCCTCTAATTTAAACGATTTTCGAAATTTCGAAATTCTGGGCTTTTTAGATTTCGAAATTTTGCTCTCAAAATATATTGTATAGTTCCAAGCATCACTTTTAAAAGGAAGTAAGAGTATATTTTGTGACTATAGTTCTTTTCGAGATATGTATTAAAAAATAAACGTGAAAAATCAAATAAATTCTGAAATTTTAAATAACTTGCGAAACACAACTGTTTGTTTTTTTATCTTGGTCGAATTGACATGAATTCACCCATACGTATACATATGTACATACATACATATATATATATATATATACGTATGTGTAACCGGTGCTGAAAGTCGTGCTAAAAGATCTTCTGAAAACAAAGACAATTGTGAAGAAAGTAGAGAGTTCTTAAGGGGATATGCCAAGTCTTACGCCTGGTACGTCGTTGCTGGACCCATTCCGCGTCGAATGTAGTGCACGCGTGTGGTTTTGGCCCGTGACTTAAAGAAAAACCTCATCGCGAGATTATATTTTTTCTAAGTGCGCGAATTTTTACACTGGAAGTGCATGCAAACGACGTAGCAAATTTTAATGTTATTTCGACCAGAAGTGACAAATACAGCTCATCTAGTTGCCCAAAGTGGGAACAGATAAGCTGAACAACTGACAGCTGAGTAGTGTTACCAGAAGGAACAAATAAGCAGTACAGGGTGTTCCATAACACATTAAAATAATAAATAATAAATAATAATAATAATAAAAATAATGATGGTAAGAGCTAAGCTCTGGACCTTACCGGGGTCACACAGAGCGGATCGTGAACGGCCTACTGCGGTAGGTTAGCTGCGATTAACCAATAAGCAGTCCCAGACCAAGAGCTGCAGGAGACGAGGGCCTGATTTAAAAGATCAGAAATGCTTGATGAATCTCCTGTGTCCGGGCGAACAGATGCCGCCTCCCAAAAAGCATCCCAGGATTGAGACCAGTTAGATCCTGTTCATAGCATACTGAAGCATGTACACGATTAGTTCGATATTGGGCTGGCGAGAGCAGTATTCTGCCACTTTAGTATGTGAGGGTGACACCTCACAGAAATGGCTGGTGGGCTAATGCTACAATCGCCTCCGTCTCGTTAAAATCCTGGCAGGTCTTCAAGTACGTTCAACACACATCACCATTTAGTTGGCCACAAAGGTCCAGTTGAGATTTACTCCTGGTTTTGCGCTGTCTTGGCTCTGAACACAATATCCCATAAGGACTTGTGTCAACCCTCGCGATGCCCTGCTCCTTTGAGAGAAGGGAACTTCGGGACACTTAAAAGCGACTGTGCTACGTGTGGAGATAGCGGCTTGAAGCGGAGACCCAATTGATTGGAAATGAATAAACTAAAACTAACTAACGAAACCGACATTGATGTTATGCAGGAAGAGTGCAGCGCATTCAGGAAGAGCACTAGAGTTGTGCGCTCCCCGCCACAAACTCCTCTTTTGGCAAATGCCGGCACCACGAGCACGGAGAAAGCCGCCGACGTGGCGCAGAAGGCCAGGGCAGCCGGGACAGTCGTCTTCAAACGCCGGCTGCTGCAAACAGCGACAGGCATGCCACCGCAACCTTGAGAACTTTCGAAGGCAATGAAGATGCGCCATTGGCCCAGATTCGGCTCGTCTTGAAGAAGATGCAGAGTGCTGTCTCTAAGCAAAAGAATGTGTCCATGGACATAAAAACTGGTATGGCCTAAATCGAGGAGAGCTTAAATATATTAAGCTACCTCCGAGAGCAGCGCCGGAAGGGGTCTACCCTTTCCGAGCTGCGGAAGGCTGGCCCTGGCTCGCAAAAGAGAGGTCGAACTCGATCCGACACCCCTACAGACGAGCCGGAAAAAAAAAATACTACTACTAATAATAATAATAGTAGTAAAAACATTATTATTAATAATCCTAATAATAATGGCAATAATAATAACAATGCACAGAAAACCGTACCAGACAATCAATGGAAAACGGTTGGAAAAAGCAGAAAGCCCAAGCCAGGGCCAGCGCCAGGTGAACCCTTGGTCAATAAGGGCGAGGCGACCAGCCGCAAAAAAAAGAAGAGGGTGAGAAAAAAGAAGAGTCTCGCCAAATTAATCATTAAGCCAGCTGAAGGCAAAACCTATGCAGAGGTGCTGGGAACGATACCTGGTAAGCTCCAACCCGAGAAGACGGAGACCGTAATTCGATCTGTTCGGAAAACCCGCGAAGGCGGCGTGCTCATCGAAATGGAGCGCTGTGGCGACCACTCAGCATTTAAGGAAAATGTGTGCACTGCCATTGGCCAGCTTGGAGACGCCCGTATTCTCACTAGACGTTTACGTCTAGAAGTTCTGGGCATGGACTGCCTAACCACGGCCCCAGAAGTGGAGAACGCTATGCGCGGGGAGTTAGGGACAAGAGGCGTGGAATGGGGTATGCCCCAAACAAACACCAGGGGAAGACTGGTCCTTGAAATGGCATTTCGCATTGGCCTGACCATCCTCAACACCGGAACGACCCCTACTTATCGAAGGCCGGGTTTTGGATACTCTATCCCTGACATAACCCTGGTCTCAGAAAGCCTTCTTCGAAGGGCTGACGGATGGAGAGTGATGGAAGACCTGAGTGGTGGCGACCACAACTACATCACCTTCCAAGTCACTGACATCACGCGAGGGCAAACACGTAGTATCCCTCGCAGGAAACCAGGATGGAACCCGTCTAGGGTCGATGTTCGCAAGTTCGATACGTCACTCCTAGCAGATTCCCAAGGCATTTCTCCCACAACGGGAGAGATCCACAACAGGGAGTCTTGTACTAAGCTGGTCAAAGAAACTATGCGCTGCATTCACCGGGCATGCAAAGCCTCAATGCCACAGAGGAGAGCATGGTCAGGTAAAAAGCAGGTATACTGGTGGAATGACCGAATTGCTGAGCTGCGAAGCGCCTGCCATAGAATGCGGAGACTCGCAGCGCGCGCTCGTGGTAGACCCGAGGCGCTGACCAGAGTAGCAGCCTACAAAAGCGCTAAGAAAGCACTTGGGGCCGAGATACAGAAGAGTAAACGGAACTGCTGGAAAGCGCTATGTGACGAAGTGGATCGCGATCCCTGGGGCCAGGGATACAAAATAGTGATGCAAAAGTTCATCATCACAGGCGATGGATGAGGCCGGAGTTAAGAATATAGTGGATGCGCTATTTCCCACACACCCACTAAGAGCCGACACAGTGTTCGTCGAGGAGCAAGCCGAGGCACCACTGTTTTCGACAGACGAGCTGAAGCTAGCCCTGCGAAGCATGAAAGCCGGCAAGGCTCCAGGCCCA
>NW_023459825.1:36613-39172 GCF_013731165.1 Rhagoletis pomonella | reverse complement strand
ATATATATATATATATCAGTCTTTCTTAGTTTACAAATTCATCTCTTACATAAATGCAAAAAAATAACTTAAGCATATACAACTTTTTCATGCCAAGTATGAATAAATTCCAAAAAGGGCTAGGGGCAATTTTAAATTTATGTGGCCAAAAAAAGTATGTGGTAGCTAAATCTAGCCACCAAAGGGCTAAAACGGCAACACTGCATGCATGTGAATTATGCCTGGCTTTTATTGTATCTCTGTATTTCCCTAACTTCCTGTGTGAGGGAACCAAATATGTAATGTAATTCTTAAGAGAACTGCCTCAAATTTAACAGTTTGGGAATGTTAAACACTGTTGAAGCAAATTTCCGGTATTTCTCTTATTAGCACCTGAAACTATACTTATTATTTACTACCACCGGCGCTGGCTCATTATATTTATTATTATATGTATTAATTAGAATATTTCTGTGATAAAAAAAATAAATAGAAATAACAAGTAAATGAATGGTCAAACATTCTCAAATGAAACATTGCTATTATTTTGCACAGAGGTGTACATTATAGTAAAACCTCTGTTCATATATTCTTCTTCTTCTTCTTATTTGGCTCTGTAACTGCCTAATCAATTATGGCTGAGTTCAACAAAGCACACCATTATTTTCTCTTTTGCGCCAACTGACGCCAATTGGAAATGCCAAGTGAAGCCAAGTCCTTCTCCACCTGGTCTTTCTATCCCAGGGAGGCCCTCTTCCTCTGCTACCTCCACCGGGTTCCGAGCTGAATGCTTTCAGAGCTAGAGCGTCGGTGCCCATTCGAACGACGAAGTGACTTATAGGGTTTAGTTTTCGCACGTTGAGAGAGGACTTTACTCCTGAATTGCCTACTCAATCCAAAGTAGTACTTGTTGGCAAGAGTTATTCTTCGTTGGATTTCCATGCTGACATTATTATCGGTGTTAATGGTGGTTCCCGAATAAACGAAATTCTCTACTTTATCGAAATTATAACTGTCGACAGTGACGTTGGTGCCAAGCCCCGAATGTGCTGACAGTTTGTTTGATGACAGGAGATACTTCGTCTTGTCCTCGTTCACCGCCAGACCCATTCGCTTTGCTTCCTTATCCATCTTGGAAAAGGCAGAACAAACTTCATCGGCATAAGCTAGCACGCTCTTGTAGTAAATTGTTCCTGATCGATTCAGTTCTGCAGCTCTTATTGTCTTTTCCAACATCAGATTAAAGAAGTCATATGTTAGTGTATTCAATAAAACTGGTAAGCAGTACTAAAGTTATATTTTTTATTTTATTTTTATTTTTTTCGTAGGAGAGGGAAATGTTTTAAGCACTGCCCGGGGGCGCTAGTCTCTATACTACCTTCCCCGAGTGCGGGATTCCCACCGAAGCGTGTTGGGCTACCCACTAAAACCCAAACTCCCACCGCCCGCGCAAGAATCCCGCATCTGGCACCGCAATTCTGCATGTCTTCAGATGCAGGAGCGCGCTGTTAGAGCCTTGGGGCTGCTATTTTGTAGGGGCGTTTCATTCGGGTGTCCTCAGTAGACAACCGTCCTCTCGTTTGCAGCGGAGTACGAATTTCACGTATCTCGCAACTGCTTCCCACTTTTCTGCGCTGGAAATCATTATCCCAACTATGTTGTCCGGAGTAATGTCTCCGTGTCTTTCTTCCAACATTCTGCGCGAAATCAAGAAGTGTTCGCAGGTGAAGAATGTGTGGTACACGTTATCTTCGACGTTTCCACAGTAGTGACAGAACGGTGAGTCCACCCTTCCCATTCTATGAAGATATTCTCGGAAGTAACCATGAGAGGTGAGGAATTGCGTCAGGTAGAAATCGACTTCCCCATGTGGTCTGTTCAGCCATGTTTGAAGGTCGGCTATCAGGGAGTGTGTCCATCGACCTTTTGTGCTCGCGTTCCAGTTTTGTTGCCACTGCTGGATCAGTTGCTCGCGCGCCCTTGCCGCGGCAGCTGCTCGACCTATCTCGGCACTGAGATTGTGAGGAGAATGGATTTTATTTCATTTGGCAATTGAATTGATTTTTGTGGTAAATCCATCAACTGGCGTTTGAGTTTTATTTATATACAAACATACATACACATGTATCAAATCGATTTCGAACGCTTGTGCAGACATTGAGCGATTTATGCTGTACATACGTATGTATATTTCTGGTGAACTCGTTGTTGCTCACTTCAAACACTATTTGATTTATTTATTTTTTCCAAGCCTTAAACTGGCCTGATTAATTACATTTTAAATACGGGCAATAAATTTATTTGATTCAGCCCACCGCCACGCTTGAATGCTTGCGTGCGCGCGCTCGTCACTGCGTGTAATGCGTTTGAAATGCGTGAAATGGTCAACGATTTATCAAATCAAAAAAAAATTAAAATAATTTTCAAACAAAAAGAAAACCCAAAATTAGTAAAATAAATGGCTTTAAAGCGCATGTGGTTTAAGCGATTGCCTAAACTGTTTCACCAAGCCAAGAATTTATTTCGATTTCTCACCGATCATAGATCGCTAGCACGGTAGGTTGTCTCAGCGGAGGGGGG
>NW_023459825.1:32638-36513 GCF_013731165.1 Rhagoletis pomonella | reverse complement strand
CTCAATTTTTGCTCGAGTTATCGTGTACATGGTCGGACGGACAGACGGACAGACGGACATGGCTTAATCGACTTCTCTATTCATTTTGAGCATTTATGTATACTTGTATCTATATCTATCTCGATTCGTTTTGGCTGTTACAAACAACCGTTATGTGAACGAAATTAATATACCCTTGTGCACAAGTGCGCTCGGGTATTAAAATAAAAACTTACCTCCGCCAAAAAGTTTTATATATGTGGTTGCATGGGGTCAGGGTTTATAAGAGTAGCGATAAATGTGTACACGCCGATGTTCTGGCCGTGACTTCTTTACGTACCCCGCGGGGAGTTAGGAAGCTACACAGAGCGCGAGCACGCCCCAAGCACTCCAAAACATTTTTTTTTTTCAACTGGAAATGGCCTTTACCCCATGCGCCTAATTAAGGGTTTAAGAAAATAGCGAAATAAATGTATACATGGAACACCATCTGACGGAGAACCAGCCAGTTGGATCGTTCTTCGAAATGGGCAATTATAAACCATTTTGTTATATTTTAAAAAACTATGACGCGTATTGTAGTTCAGCAACCTTTATGGCTATGTATAAACAAGAAAAATATGCAATTATAGAATAAGTGATAATAATGTAAATTTTTTTATAAAATTTTAATAATTTAAATAAACGTTAAACACCATTATATTTAGTAAAAAATTGCACTTTCATAATAATAACTAAATTGTAACCCCTTTTTTTTAAATAACAAGTAAGAAAGTCTAAGTTCGGGCGGAGCCGAACATTAAATACCCGGCGCAAGTGTTAAATTTATATTTTTTGACTTTTCCGAAACCTATCGCTAGATGGTAAGCTAGGGTATATCAATTTTGAGTAAATTAGCGTCCTTAAATTTCAAAATATTGAAGCTTCAAGCATTTCTGAAATTTATCGTTATATGAAAAGCGGCCGTAATTTTAGTCCGATTTCAATAATTTTCAACGTTTTGCTTTTACGTGGCAAGCACAATAAAAATACCGAGTTTGGTACATATTGGTAGAACGGTTACCGATATACATATATGTATGTGATCATAAGTGGGCGGTGCCACGCCGATTGTCCAAAATTTCACCAAAAACGTATTTCTTGGTAAAGAATTGTTGCAAGCATCAATTTTGAATAAATTAGCTTTAATATTTACTGATTTATCGAAGATTTTGTATTTCTCTAAATTACCGTTAAATGGGATGTGGGCGTGGTTATTGTCCGATTTTTTTAATTTTCGGCCATTTAGTATGCTGTACCAAGGCCAACAACTGTGCCAAGTTTGGAAGAAATTGGTGGAGCGGTTACCAAGATATACACATGTAACCATAAGAGGGCGTGGCTACGCCCATTGTAAAATCCATTTTGAATGAATTATCGTCAGTAGTTACTAAAATATCGCAGTTTTCGTATTTCTGGAATTTACCGATATATGTGAAGTGGGCGTGGTTACAGTCCGATATCGCCCATTTTCTACACTAACCTACCTTGGTTAAATAGAAACCTACGTACCAAATTTCGTTGAGATATCTCAATTTTTGCTCGAGTTATCGTGTACACGGACGGACGGATAGACGGACAGACATGGATTAATCGCAATTCTCTATTCATTCTGAGCATTTATGTGTACATTTGTCTATATCTATCTCGATTCGTTTTGGCTGTTACAAACAACCGTTATGTGAACAAAGTTAATATACCCTTGTACACAAGTGCGCTCGGGTATAAAAACGAATTATATTTTTCCCACACATTTTATTTCCTCAAATTTCTATTTTTATCACACTACAAACATACAAACCGAAATACAAACAACAATATCATTTATAATATTTAAAATCGCCTTCATTACACTGTGCTTTCTCTTATCAGTACTTCCAGACCGGAAAATAAATATTTAATGTGTCAACAACTTGCCTTCAATCCTCCACATTCCATTAAATTAATTTAATACATGTTGAGGGCTTATATCTGCACTTTTAACAAAAATTAGATTCTGATATGAAAATCCGCCTAAGACTTAATTGTCATATTAATGCTGACCTTATATAACGCTTGACAGAAGAATTTACAGTTAAATTGCAAATTCAGAATTAACATCAGTGATTTCAGGTAAGTCCTAGATGGGTTCTAACATCACAAAGTATTTTTTGTGAAAAGTGCAGATAGAGGGTATTGAATAAATATGAGTAGAAATATGTAATCAAATAAACGATTTTATTTTTTAATACTAAAGACATCTCACACCCGCTAGATGGCGCGGTAGCTCTACCGGGGGAGGGAGGTAGTGCTGCCGCGCCATAGAGTTCTACATATTCTGACCATATTCTGCACAAGAGTTGATGCATGCACCTTATCAACTCCTCGCCACCGTACTTGAATAGCTCAGCTGGCAGGCTGTCAGCTCCAGCAGCTTTGTTGTTTTTCAGCCGCGTTATTGCTATACGCTCCTCGTCATAGTCAGAAGGTGCAACATCGACTTCGTCATCATTGTCTGGGGGCTCGGTTTCTTCTTATCCACAACTTTCCGTGCTGCTACCATTCAGTAGGGTGGAAAGGTGTTCCTTTTATAATTTAAGTACGTTCTGAATATCGGTAACTAGGTCGCCATTGTTGTTCTTACAGGAGTACGCCCTGGTCTTGAAACCTTCCGTAAGTCGCCTAACTCTCTGGTAAAATTTTCGGGCATTCTTTCCAGAAACTACAAACAAAAATCAGCCTATACTTACATGCATATGTATATACTTACATATTTATCTGTTTAGATATATTTCATCAAACAAAAATTTGGAGGAACGGAGTGCTTTCAAGATACAGTTATGGCAAGGCGCATCCATATAAGGTGGTAGCAATTGCATATAAGTAAAAATCCCGTGTATCTTATTATTGCTTTTTGGTACATCAGGATGTCAAAACGAAAGGGAATAGGAGATAATTTCCGCCATTTCATTTTGTTGACATCCTAAAGTTGCGAAATTTCGTCTTGGATGTCATTTTGCTGTACTTGTGTAGAGACAAAACTATCCAATCGCCTGTTCTAGTAACGTCACCTTGTATAGGCGCCTTGAGTTATGGCTAGTATTAAAGCAAAAACTTCAAACTGTTTAGATATATCATTTACGGGTACGGTAGGTTTTGTAAAAAGATTTGAATATCTCACAAATTAAATTTAACCTTTTCTTATTTTATGGGTATGTTTTTAATAATTTTTGTATTCGATTCTTATTTTTCCAGAAGCCCTGAAAGACGTGCATGATTCATATCCGAAATTCGAAAAAAAATGAAGGCCGCTTTCCATAAGGCAAAGGCTGTCTTATATCGAAAAGAATACAATGACAAACCCAAAATTTAAGTTCACATCCTATAAGAAATTTGGCTGTAGATTTTAGTATCGATGAAATACGTTTTACTTAGGTTTTTATTGTTTCATAAAAATAATTAGGTTTTGCAATGAGAAATGGACTTTATGAATTAACTTTTATTTATGTTAACTTTGTTGCTAAAAAAGACAAATATAATTAGTGTAAACGGAACTGCTGGAAAGCGATATGTGACGAAGTGGATCGCGATCCCTGGGGCCAGGGATACAAAATAGTGATGAAAAGTTCCATACATCATCGCAAGCGATGGATGAGGCCCGAGTTAAGAATATAGTGGATGCGCTATTTCCGACACACCCACTAAGAGCCGATACAGTGTTCGTCGAGGAGCAAGCCGAGGCACCACTGTTTCCGACAGACGAGCTGAAGCTAGCCCTGCGAAGTATGAAAGCCGGCAAGGCTCCAGGCCCAGATGACATACCAGCGGAGGCAGGTTAGCAGCGGAAACGAGCCCTGATCTTCTGCTTAACATGTACA
>NW_023459825.1:31789-32538 GCF_013731165.1 Rhagoletis pomonella | reverse complement strand
CGTCTGTCCGTCCGACCATGTACACGATAACTCGAGCAAAAATTGAGATATCTCAACGAAATTTAGTACGTAGGTTTCCATTTAACCAAGGTAGGTTAGTGTAGAAAATGGGCGATATCGGACTGTAATCACGCCCACTTCACATATATCGGTAAATTCCAGAAATACGAAAACTGCGATATTTTAGTAACTACTGACGATAATTCACTCAAAATGGACATTTACAATGATTTTTAAACGAAAAGTAAGAATATTATACATTTTTGGAAAATGGGCGTAGCCACGCCCACTTATGGTCACATGTGTATATCTTGGTAACCGCTGCACCAATTTCTTCCAAACTTAATTTTTAAATTTTGCACAATAACCACGCCCACACCCCATGTAACGGTAATTTAGATAAATACGAAATCTTCGATAAATCAGTAAATATTAAAGCTAATTTATTCAAAATTGATTCTTGCAACAATTCTTTACCAAGAAATACGGTTATGGTAAAATTTTGGAAAATGGGCGTGGTACCGCCCACTTATGATCACATATATGTATATCGTTAACCGTTTTACCAATTTCTACCAAAATCGGTATGGTTATTGTGCTTGCCACATAAAAGCAAAATGTTGAAAATTATTTTGAAATCGGACTAAAGATTTTCATATAACGGTAAATTTCAGAAATGCTTGAAACTTCAATATTTCGAAATTTAAGGACCCTAATTTACTCAAAATTGACACACCCCGGCTTACCAT
>NW_023459825.1:27713-31779 GCF_013731165.1 Rhagoletis pomonella | reverse complement strand
ATGCATTTCATTTTATTTATTTAGTCACGTTTATAACATCATCGTGTACACATGTCGCTACTCGCTTGAGGCACCCTGAAATTGTGCATATGGAAACTGTGCATACGAAATAATGCATATGAAAAAACCGAAATAATGCATACGAAAAAAACCGAAATAATGCATATATGCACAGTTTCGGCTGAAAACCGAAATAATGCATATGAAAGAAACCGAAATAATGCATATATGCACAGTTTCGGTTGAAAACCGCAATAATGCATACTAGAAAAACCGAAATTATACATATGCACTCTTTCGTTTGAAAACCGAAATAATGCATATGAAAAAACCGAAATAATGCATATATGCACAGTTTCGGTTGAAAACCGAAATAACGCATATGAAAAACCCGAAATAATGCATATATGCACACTTTCGTTTGAAAACCGAAATAACGCATATGACAAAAACGAAATAGTGCATACATGAAAACGAACTTAATAATATTAGCTTCAGGTATAATAACTACACTATTGACTGTGTGCCATGCACTAAAATACTAGGTATTATGTTCGATAAATCACTTAGTTATAAGGCTCACTGTACATACCTTAAGCAAAAGTTAACTCAGAGATTAAATATTGTAAAGTATTTAGCATCTAAGCACAGTAATGTTCATCCAACCGCCCTCATTAATGTAACAAAATCTTTAATTTTATCGGTGATTGATTATGGCTTATCCATTTATGGACAGTGTTCTAAAAAGACCTTCGCTGGCATACAACAACTTTACCACTCAGCAGCAAGGAAAAGTCTACGAGCGTTTCCCACCACCCCTGTCAAAAACCTGCTAGCCGAAGCGGGGCTTCCGGATTTGAAAGATCGTGTACATCAAAACACTCTGCGTTTAATCCCTAAACTGTATGTATCCAACAATATTATACTGAACAGCGACATAAAAAAGGCGATCAAAAGGAACACAGAACTAAGGCGACCTTCCACAATATGCAAAGTCATAAAATACGCTGGTGAAATAGATCCTTTTCTTAAGCCAACGTTATGTGGTGCTCCACAATTTCCACCCTGGAAGCTTCCAGAAAACACTTTTATCGCAAATCTTCTTGATCATGCCAAATGCAATACCTCTTCCCTGGTATATAGAAAGCTTTTTTACGAAATACACAGTGAGTGGAGCACTAATGGCTGGAGCTTTGTATACACAGACGGATCCAAAGACCACCTGAACACCTCATTTGCGGTGGTGAATGAACAAGGAGAACTCATTAAAAAAGGTCTACTCTTCCCGCATTGCTCCATCTTTGCCGCAGAAGCTCTTGCGATTACCTTTGCAGTCGACTACGCTTCCAAAGCTAAAGGCAAATACATAATCTGCTCGGACAGTAAGTCTTCCTTTCTTGCTCTTAACAACACTGCAAACAATGAACCCTGGGCTATAAAAATTCGATCCGCCCTTTGCAGATACAGCTCCAAAATTAAAATTATGTGGGTCCCGGGGCATTGTGGAATTGGTGGTAACACCTTCGCTGACAAAGCAGCCAAGGAAGCTAGTACCTCACCAAGTATTTTTCAAAACACTTACTTTAAGGCGGATATTAAACACAGAATCAATGCCTTTATTAAAGAATTCACACACAACGATTGGTGCAAATATCAGCATGCCTACAAGCGCATAAATCCGGAACGAAATTGGCCAGATATCCCATCCAAATGCTCCTCTCAGCAGCTTAAAATTTTCACAAGATGCCGTCTTGGTCATACTAAAATTAGCCACGAACACCTCCTAACTGGGAAAGCAGCCCCCGAGTGTAGTGTATGCAATCGCCCACTGTCTATAAATCACATTTTAGATCATTGCCCTAAGTTTTCTAATAGTAGGAAAAACATATTTAAAAACCAATCACCTTCCATTTCATTAAGAAAATACTCACCCGATAATGTTAAAGATATCTACAAGTTTATATACCAAAACAATCTACTATATCTTGTATAATACAATGATGACAAAATCTTAATGTTCTCTAAATCTAAAGTTGTTATACTCAGTAATGTAAAATATATTAGATAAACATCAGGCCGATAGTCTTAGTAGCTAGTGCCTCCTTTTTGTAATATAGTTATTTATAATTATATTTCATTATAAATAAATAAATAAATAAAAACGAAGTAATGCATACATGCACAGTAGAGTGGTCCAAAAAAATAAAGTCGGAGTTTTAATGCCGGCACACCCTAGGATTGATATTGATATTGATTTGCAAGAGTTTTATACCATTTCTACGAAAATTTGTTTTTCTCCATATACATAAAATACATGGAAAACTTTGAGCGCTTTGAGCACTACCTAAATTATTTTTTATTTCAAAATAAAAAAATATGGGTATATTTTTTTTCGGTATATAACAATCCTAGGGGGTGGCGGCATTAAAAATCCGACCTTATTTTTTTTACATACATTTTTGGACCACTTCAATGCACAGTTTCGGTTCAAAACCGAAATAATGCATATGACAAAAACCGAAGTAATGCATACATGCACAGTTTCGACTCAAAACCGAAATAATGTATATGACAAAAAACGAAATAGTGCATACTTGAAAACGAACTTCTTTCTGCGTAGGCGGTCTTCGGCCGCGCTTAGGGACTATATCCCGTACTGCGTAGAATTCTCCTTTCTGTGTTGCCGGAAAAGGGGACCGGAAGTATTTTTGCGCAGAACTTCTTTCTGTGTAGGCGGCCTTCGGCCGCGCTTAGGGATTATAACCCTTACTAAGTAGAACTCTCCTTTCTGTGTTGCCGGAAACGAAGGGCGGAAGTATTTTTGCGCAGAACCTTTTTCTGTGTAGGCGGCCTTCGGCCGCGCTTAGGAATTATAACCCTAAATAAGTAGAACTCTCCTTTCTGTGTTGCCGGAAAAGAAGGGCGGAAGTACTTTTGCGCAGAACTTCGCTCTGCGTAGGCGGCCTTCGGCAGCGCTTAGGGATTAAAACCCTTAGTAGAAGTAAATATGTAATTCATATTAGAAAAAAACGAAATTATCCATATGCACACATTCGTTAGAAAACCGAAATAATGCATAAAACAAAAACCGAAATAATGCATATGTGAAAGGCGAAGTAAAGCATACATGCACAGTTTCGGATGAAAACCGAAATAATGCATATGTGAAAGACGAAGGTATGCATACGTGCACAGTTTCGGTTGGAAACCGAAATAGTGCATACGAAAACCCCGAAGTAATGCATACATGCACAGTTTCGGTTGAAAACCGAAATAGTGCATATGAGAAAATACCGAAATTATGCATATACATACTTTCGTTTTAAAATCGAAATAAGGCATATGGAAAAAAACGAAGTAATGCATACATGCACAGTTTCGGTTGAAAACCGAAATAATTCATATGGCAAAAACCGAAATAAAGCATACATGCACAGTTTCGGTTGAAACCGAAATAATGTCTAAATGCACAGTTTCCATATGCGCAATTTGGGTGCCCCCTCGCTTGAGTGCTGACCACATGCGACTACTAACGTAACATTTTTTGGCGAAGGTAAGTTTTTATTTTTTTCTTTTTTAAGTTTGAAGTCGAAATTATGTTTTTCTTTTTGTGGGTTAACGATAATAGAGTACTTTGCTATTTTTATCAATACATACTTCGATTTTTTATTTTGAAAACTCTATTTTCAATACTTTTATTGGGGTTCTTGGGGATCCCATGCGACTAATTGTATGATTTTCTTTATGCGCCTAATTAAGGGTTAAAAATGTACCCTTCCATATCCATAGATGGATCCATGTTCATGTTGTCCTCAGTCTTGAAGTAAAGCTTCTTCGTCTCCTTATTAAAATATATTTTGTCCATGTTAAAGCCTCATAACATAATCAGTAATTGGTTTAAATTTTCTTTCTGAATAATTTTACTTGATGACTTTTCTTTATATATGTTTCTGGTTTTCTCCATACAAGGTATGAGTGAATGTTTTGTTATTTTTTAATACAAGCTACCAACTGCGAAGAAGAAAACACTAGCTTGATTAAGAAAGAAAGTTGTTCGCAACTTCTT
>NW_023459825.1:20393-27613 GCF_013731165.1 Rhagoletis pomonella | reverse complement strand
AAGAAAACACTAGCTTGATTAAGAAAGAAAGTTGTTCGCAACTTCTTTTTGACAACGAAAAAGAAAAGAATAATAAAGAGCTTATTAAGGGAGATGTATACATACATATGTAGACATTGGTAAGTTATTTTATTTCAAATGAACATTATTTACACAATTTTACATAAAAATGCATAAAATCTAGTTCATGGTTTTCACCAACCAACATCATTTATTGTGGTTATATTATGGAATTGCATTGTAATATATTGCTACCTAAATGTGAAAAGGTGCCAAGTCCACAAATTTATTTTTTGATGCAGAATGACAGATAATGCGGAACTACATCTGTTTTTCGCCTCTCCTGAACAATTTCAAAAAAGAAGACTTGTTACCTTTTCACCTTTAGATAACGATACACATACATATGTATGTACTGTATTTACTTGATTTGCCATAAACCCAACCGTTGAAAATGTTGGTAAATAAGTATTTAAAACTGAAAACAATTTTTTAATTTTTTTTGTAAATGTCTACCTTATATTTCTTATTTCGATTAGAGCATAGATATATTTTATTAAAAACAAAATGTTTAAAGATAGATATTATTTTCCAGTTACAAATGCATACACAGATACAATTGAATGTATACACAATTTTTACAAAATTATAAGCTTGGCGAATTTTCATTTTTATTTATTTCCTCAGATGACTATGTTATTTTTAGTTTTTAATGCATCTTCGACATATATATCCAATCTGTTTTCTGACATTGAATTTAATATTTCTATATACGTATTTAATTTTGTTGTAGTTTTGAAAGTTTATTATTTATTTTGTTTACAATTTTTACCTTTTTTATATCTCAAACTGATTTGCTTCTGATCTGATCTTGATCTGCTTGTGATCTGGTATTGATCTGCACTTTATCTAGTAATGATCTGTTTTGTATCAGCTATGAAATTGCTAGCAATCCGCTACCATCTGCCTCATATCTGCTTATCATTTTTATTCTTATTTTAACAATATATTTTTAAATTGTATTATGCATTTCGGCCGCTGTGGTGTAGTAGTAAGCAGTGCGTGCTTCCACTCCGCAACGCCTGGGTACACGGTCAAAAATTTGGGTTTAATTTTTAAACCGCGCTAGGACTACTGCCTTTTTTAAACTTTTATAGTCTACTTTTTAAACCAGTCAATAGTTTTACGCAATTTTTAATATATTCTGGTTTAAATTTTAGCCCAAAAAGTTCGTGGTTTAAAAATCAAACCAAAATGTTTTAATTCTAGTTTCTAGGTTTCAAATATAGAAAATTTGGTTTAAAATCTAAACCGAAATAGAATATGTTTGCACAGCGAACTGTGGTGTTGATTCAAACTCAACATATGAAAGCACATTTACATGCGTGGCTGTAGCTGAGTGTGCAAAGATGCTTGATACAATTGGTTGCTACCAAGGCTGTCCAGGTTCAATCCCAACCAGGCGGAGCATGAAATTTAAGATTGTTATTTTTTTTTCTTAATTATGAGAATGTTTGGGTTTAACATTTAAACCGAATTGTTTAAATTCTAAACCCAACATATGTGCTCTCTTTTTTTTAAACTTGGAAGGTTTGTATTTGAAACTGAATTTAGTTTGGTCATATATGTAGTCCAAAAAGTTTAAAATTAAAACCGAAATTTTTAACCGTGTACAATCTCTGGTCAAAGCAACATCGCAAAAAATATAGAAAAAAGGTATTTTCTTAACAGCGGTCGTCCCTCGGCAGGCAATGGCAAACCTCCGAGTGTATTTCTGCTATGAAAAACAGCTTCCCATAAAAATACAATCGCCGTTCGGAGTCGGCGTAAAACTGTAGGTCCCTCCGCTTTGTGTGACATCAAGGCGCACGCCACAAATCGGAGGATAAGCTCGCCAAACACTAACATATGTGTAAGCGCCAATCTATTATATTATTATCATTATGCATTTCGTATCCCATTTTTCTTTTTCATGCCTTAATGTCTGTTTTTGATCTGCACCTGTAGTGCAATTCACTAACTTTTAACGATACGATTTGTCGAGGTCTAATATAACGATTTTTGTGGTTTGCAGTAACGATTGTGTTATTCGGTAACTCTTTTTTAACGACACTAAACAGCTGACATTTTCTTTTTATTTCAATACAAGAAAGGTGGCATCACAGCTTAACGAAACGTCAAAAAATGCGAAAAGCACAAAGAAGAATGACGAAAAACAAATAAATTCTTTGCTTGCAAAGTGGTATACACATAGATTTCTGAATATTTTAATATACTTTTACAAAAAGTAAGTAAAATAAAACGTTTATTTATTTTGTATTATTAGACATAACCATTTTCGCATATTATAGAATGGCTTCGTCAGTACCCAATATTCAAAAGAGAAGCCGGACCACAGCAGAACAACTAAGTCGCATGGTGGACTTTTTGACGGAAACGCCGGGATTGGCAGGATCAAGGTTCCAGAAGCTTCATGGAAAATCGGACTGCGACAAGAAGTGGAGTGAACTAGCGTCAATGCTGAATAGCCTTGGTGGTTCGGTGAAGAACGTCGACCAATGGCGCACAGTATGTAAAAGTTGTTTAGTAATTTAATACCACGTTTAAAATTTTGTTTTGCAAATAGGTATGGAGGGATTTGAAGAGCCGTACTAGCATTAAGGTGCGTGATAGGAAACGAAAGCAGGCAATGACGGGAAACAATCCCATTAATGAAGAGCCACCCACTGAGCTTGAGAGGCGTGTGATTGCTCTTGTCGGTAGCGACTATGTGCAGGGCCATGAAACTGTTGCTGAAAGTGTGCCAGTGGAAGAGGTAAAAAGCAAATAAATAGTTATGAATAGCACAGCAGTTAACAATTCTTCTCATCATTAGGAACTCCAACTGCGTATGGAAGAGGGTGATGAAAGTGTAATCATCGAGATGCCATCTATTTCTCACGAAGTGAGCATTGAGATGTGCACATCGACTCCTGTAACTCCTGCAGGAAAAACGCCACGTAGAGGAGCCAAAAGAAGGCGTGTGGACGGTGGTACCGAGGCCCAAAAATCGTTTTTGGAAATCGCTCAGACCCAAGCAAATGCCTTAAAAGTAATTTACTTATTTGTAACTTTACATAAGTAAAATATCATGACATAGTTTTTTCGGTTCTTTTTCAACAGATGCTAGCAGAGTCGAGTGCAGCGAATGTACAAATAGCAAGTAGACAAGCAGAAGCTTTGAAGGTAATTTTTTGTATATACTAAAAAATAGTATTACATTCGTATGCCCTTTCAACAGTTGTTAGCTGAAACAAGTACGGCGAGTGTGCAGGTAGCGAAATCGTTGGCCGAAGCTATGACCACAATGGGGGAAGGTTTAAAGGCATGTGCGGATGCCTTTAATAATTTAAGAAACGCTATCTACCGCATGTAAATATTGTGTAAATATGTAGTTTTTGAAGTATTTTTTGTTTTAATATTTATATTAGTTTTAAGCGTTTTAAATATAAGTTGAAGTTCTTTTTTGTTTTTATATTTATGTTAGAGTTAAGTTTTCATTTGATAGAGCATGAAGTTCCTTTTTTTTGTATTTATGTTAGAGTTAAGTTTTAATTCGACATATCATGAAGGTAACTTTTTACATTTAGAATAACTTTTAAAGATATTCAAAGATGAATTTTTACATATTTGAATTGATCTTTATTTGTTTTTAATAAGCGAGTTATTTGAAGTTCTTTTGATTTTCAAATGAATTCAATGTTTACAAATTTAGTTGATAGAGAGGTATACTGTACTTACTGCATGTAAGATATACCACATATATTTCTTATATACAATAAGTAATGAAATTTAATTTTGTGAATTTTTGTTTTAATTTTGTGATGCGCCTGTAACTTGAACGTGCCACACCATATCATATTATAGAAACTGATCTGTGATTACATACTGAGATCTGTCTTTTGATGGACCCTATATTTAATGAATATTTATATATATAATTCTAGACTTAAAAAAAATTTACTCAAATTAAAGACAAAATAAGACTGAGTTTTTATTTATGTACATAAAAATGTTTAATAAAATGCCAAAATAATTTTATTGTACTCCTTCTGAATTTTTGTTAATCAACGTTTTATTCATGTAAAATAATTTGCAATTAGCCGGTCTTGGACGCGTTTTGCTGTTGAAGACGGCGCGTCTTGATTTACATTACTGCTATGTGTCCTTGGCTCTAGGAACTCAGTCTCGGGATCGTATGTTTGGTCACCCAATCGCAAGTTATGCAACACTGTGCAAGCATTTACTACTTTTCCAGTAAATCCAGGATCATACAAAAGAGTCCTTTGCTGAGATAAGCATCGCCAAGTTCCTTTGAGAACGCCAAAAAGTCTCTCGACTGGGTTTCGAGCTTTGCACAATGCCTCATTGTAGCGGAATTTAGGACTCCCTTCTGGTTGGTTTGGTAGAGGAGTCATCAACCACGGCTCCAAAGGATATCCTGAGTCACCTGCAAATATATATTGGACATTTTCAATTAAATTGATTTTAATAAATAAGTTTCAGTGGATTTAAAAAGTTACCAATCAAAAACACGTTATGGTTTCCATTTTCAAAACTTCGCTGCATAACTCTCCGGACTGCAGAGGAGCTCCAAATAAATGAATCGTGTCGCGCTCCTGGGTATTTAGCATTGACAGCCAAAATCTTTAGATTTGGATCACATATCTATATTTGTATAAAATAAAATTAATACTCAGTAGTTTAACCCTTGAGCAAATTTTACTCTTACCATTTGCACATTGATAGAATGGTATCCATGGTGGTTGACATACGCTTCTTCATGATGCTTTGGGCTCATGATTGACACATGAGTGCAATCGATAGCCCCAATAGTACCTCCTACAAATGGTGCGGATGCTGAGGCGAAAATTTCTTTTGCAGCTTGCCGCTCTATTTGGGTCATTGGAAACCTAACCTTTGCCAAAAACATGGTGCGGTTTATTGCATCCGTTACGCGACGTATACAGCGACTTACGGACGACTGGCTCATGGATATCCCCCATTGCTCTCCGACTGGACGTTGATAAAAGCCAGTTGCGAAGAATCGCAAGGCAGTTAGAACCTTTAAAATTTACAAAATCATTTAAAATTGAAAAATACTTGAAAATTACATTATTTACCTGTTTCTCTGTCGTTATCGCAGTTATTCTTCCACCCCTTAATTGGCTATCAAGCTGGGAAACAATATCATCAACCAAGTCTGGGGTTAATCGGTAAAGGTTACGAAACTCAGTTGCAGCCAAGTGGAAAGGGTTGTCCACTTCTCGAAGCAAACGTCTATCCACTGATGAAGAGCTTATTATCTCCTCATCTTGGGATAAAACGTATGCCAAATACTCAAATGCCATTTTTAACAAAAAGTTTTTCTTTTATATATTACTTAAGTAAATTCGCGATCTATATTATTTTATTTTAACTCAAATGAAATATCAAATTTTCTTTTGTCGATGCCGCTAACAACTTCAAAATATTCGTCGTTTACTTAACGAGTAATCGAGTAGTTAACGACAACAGCTGATCAAGCGATAGCGAATATCGTTAAAATATGTTTAGCGAATTGTCAAATCGTTAAAATCGTCGTTAAGTTTTCTTAACGATTCGATAATCGTTAAAATAGAATGGCGAATCCCACTACTGGTCTGATATTGGCATTATCACGGATAAGTGTTTTGGAATTTTTATTTATGTTTGATATATGTACATATGGGAGGTTGCATAGGAAAGTGGACCTCGGTGCAAAAATTATTTTCTTTATAAAACTAACAAACTAGTGGATAAGACATTTGTAAAAATCTTTTGTTGGTTGGTTGCAGTGCTTCCTAGTCTCTGCCCAGGACACAATTAGTGCATTATTGCGCCATTTTGATGCACTTCTCGTGGGGGATTAATATTTTTTCTATGCACTTCCTATGTTGCTAGGTCGACCCATTTCGATTCTCTAATGAATCTGCCGATTTCGCTAATGGTAGCTCCTGATAGGTCGGTTAGTTGTGCTACTAGATGTTTCCCTAATGTCTTGTGTCTAATGTTCGAAAGGCCTGGACATTTACACAGGAAATGCTGGACACTTTCTTCGCTATCTTCTAGTTGACAGCTGCGGCAAATCATATTATGGGGTAGACCTATTTTTGGCGCATGTTTGCCTATGGGCCAATGGAGGCATGACGCCAGAAATAACTAGAACCGCGTCCGCGGACACTGTACAGTATGCAGAAGCAATGCGTAGTGCCCCTCTGCGCTGTACCGAAGACATTTGAATCCGGTATTTTTTGACCTTCAATGCGTCAGCTCATATTTCTGCCCCGTACAGGAGCACAGATTGAACCGCTGTCATCAGAAGCTTCCTGCGGCATGGCTTCGGGACGCCCACGTTCGCCATCAGCCGGCTTAGAGCCGCCGTGCTCTGCGCAGCTTTTTCACATACTCCATGGATGTGTTCCCAGAATGTGAGTTTGCTGTCAAGCTTCACCCCTAGATATTTCGTAGACCTAGAAGTCGTCACGAGTTGAGGTCCGACCATCATAGTTATAATTGTTGGGATCCGTTTCCTGGTGAGGAGCACGATCTCCGTTTTGGCTGTAGCCAATTCCAGACCGTGATCGTTCATCCATCGACTGACGTTGCGCATGACCTGGTTTAGCTTGAGCTGCGCTAGCTGGACATTTCTTGCTGTTATGACGGAGGCCACGTCGTCCGCGAAGGCGACAATGAAGGCGCTCTCCTGCATTTCCGTGCGCAACAGACTGTCATACGTGGCGTTCCAGAGGTCCGGGCCAAGTACAGACCCCTGTGCCGCTCCTCCGGTTATACGTCTCTTTCTCTGACCTTGTGTTGTGTCATACAAAAGCCAAAGGTCTCTGAGGTAGACCCGGATCATATCTAGCAAGTATGTTGGAACCTTGAATGACCGTTCCAAGGCCTCCAGCATGTCGTCCCATCTTGCCGAGTTGAAGGCGTTCTTGACGTTCAGTGTGACTAGCAGCACTATTGGCCGCGCCTGGTGGCAGGCTTATTCGGCCTTATGTACCGCCTCGACTACTTCGCCAATTGCTCTTATAGTTGAGTGTCCCTTCCTGAAGCCATGTTGTCGGGGTGAAAGGCCTCCCTCGCTTTCTATGGCTGACGTCAAGCGTATTTTGAGCAGACTCTCCATCATTTTGCCTGCTGTGTCTAGCATG
>NW_023459825.1:11020-20293 GCF_013731165.1 Rhagoletis pomonella | reverse complement strand
GCGCATGTTTGCCTATGGGCCAATGGCCCGTGATGGTTGCTATAATTCTAAATACCTCTGGCCTTGATCTGCTAAGCAGGTTCAAGGTTTTCGCTCTGTTAAGGTCAGGCCATAGTTTTCTCGCTATCTTACAAGTCTGTATATCTGACCACCTGCGTCTAGCCAGTTCAAGGAAATGCGTAGTAATCTCTCTTTGGACTACTCCCAGGGGGCAACCCAGTGCCACCGCCTGGGATTCATCCAAACCGGCTCCCGCCTTCGCCAATCCATCCGCCTTGCCATTGCCTTGTATGTTCCTATGTCCGGGAAACCAGACAAGAGAGACGGTATTTGACATAGACACTGAACGCAATATTACTTTGCATTCCCCAACTAGCTTAGATTTGGTAACCGGTGACGCTATTGCCAATAGCGCCGCCTGGCTGTCAGAATATATTGTTGCTTTACTCCTGTGTCCAACTCTGTTGCCTAGGATTTTGCAGGATTCTAGGATCCCTAGGACTTCCGATTGGAAGATGCTTGTATTATTTCCCAACGGTAGAGACAGAGCCACGCCGAGTTACTTGGAGTAGACTCCTGCTCCCACACCGCAATCCATCTTGGATCTTCTCCAGTCCCTTCTGGATGGGAATATGTGCAGATTAAAGGGGATCAGACGGTGATCAGACATTGAAGGCCTATCAGATACTCTCCACTCTTCTACAGACACGCTATCGTTCTCTGACAATAGGGTTAGATCCAGCACTTCCTCCCATCCGGACAACCGGTTTGAACTCGGGAATATGAATGTGGGTGTATTACCTCTATTGCAGATGCTTAGGCTAGTAACTATTTAATAAGAAGTGTAGTAAAGAGTCACCTCGATCGTTCTCCGTTAGAACTACTCCATACTGGATGCCTTGCATTCGCCTCGCAGCCGACGACTATAATTTGTCTGATTCTGATGCCGTTCTTGATAAGAAACCGATAGTCAGCCTCCTCTAAGGCGTCTAGTAATTCTGCGCAAATAGATAGCAGAATGTGCTTATTTGCAGGCCTTCTTGGCTCTTCAACCCTTATAAGCTTCCATTCCTCGATCGCCGGTATGTCTTTATTATGTAGCTTAAGACACCGCAGCAACTTTTCGCCTGGTTCATCCATCGGAGGCAGCCAAATGCGCGCACGTGGTCTCCTTGGAATTTCCTTAGCTGAGATCAGCTTGAGCTTCAATCCGACTGATCTGTGTCGCTGATCTTAGCGACGCATCCATCAAGGAAATCCAGGGAGAACTGGTCCGCGCACTTGACTACACGGTATCCCCGTAGGGATTCCGACGAGTCGAACTCTAGGTGAGGACCTTCGGGGTTGTAGAGTACTTAGTTCATTACGAGGCTCGACAGCCTCACATCAATCTCCACCCATTTCTGCTGCACTGCCAGCGGTGTCTTGCTATTTTCATCTATTATCGCCGCCTGTAGGTGGTCTCTGGCGGCGTTAGTAAAATAGCGATGCTTCGTGGGTGCTGCGGACTCCGCATCACCTCCTTGCTTAGCCATCATTGTAATGGCCCCTTGGCCGCCTTCATTATAAGAGCGCTTCCGTTTCTTTGCTTCGGTGGCCTCGAGTGTGGCTGCACGATCTGTCTGTAACTTTTCGTACTCTTCCACTATTTGAATGTATTTTGCCTTGTCTTCCTCGTCACGTAGAATTGTTGAGTACTTAATACTTAAATTTAATAAAGAAAGAAAATTTTTCTGTACAAATGTCCAACGCGTGACGGTGGAATCACCCATATGTATGTATGTAAATGGAATAAGGTTTTGCTCTAGCTGGACGTAAGACTTAATAGTTTTCCCAGAATATTAAAAGATATATTCCTTTTTTTATGGTTGAAATTGACAAAATAAACCCATTTTGATGTAAAATAAGATAGAAACTTTTTCTTAGAAAATTGTCCCTACGAAATACCCTTCTGAGATTTCGCGGTCTTAGCAAACTTTTGGCATTACTAAATGCTTTTTTGCAATTAAAGTATTTACTGTAGGATAGCTTTTGGACTTTGTTAGAAAAGTTACGAAGTCATACGAAAAATTAATAATAATCAATATATCTTCTGAATTCTTCCAGAGAACATTTGAATTTTTAGTTCAAATCAGTTTATTATAACGACGAAATGGATAAGGCTTTTGAGTTAAATCTTATCCCAGTTGAGTTTATCCAAAATCTAAGTAGCTGCAAAATATTTGTATCTAAAGAAAGGAGTCCGACCGATTCCACTTTTTTCATATACTCTCCTATAAAAACATTTAGCTGATGCCAGATAAAACACTTTCTTCGCTTTACGTGACAGATTAACTTTGACAGATGAGATGAATTGTATGAAAATGCACAAAGCATGTCACATAGCTCGTTGCAGCTGCAGCGCGAAGCTAAAAGATGGCCAACTCCCATGATACAAAAAAATAAGGTAGAGTCACTTTGAAATTTTTTGACGTAAACTGTGCTTATGACGTTTATACTTTTCATAAATTGCTCAAGTAGCACTGTCATCTCAACAAATTATTGTTTTGCAAATTTAAATATTTTTTTTGAGGATTTCTTTGCATTAAAAAATAACAACACGCTAGGTAAATTTACTTTATTAGCAGAGCTGTTAATAAGTGCGTATTGATTTAAAATACCTTAAAGTTTCTTACCGCAACAAAAAATTGGTATTATCTGCAGTGTTACCTGAAATATTTTTATATCACACTTTAAGAAACTTATATATTAGGATGTTGCTTTAATTTGGATACTCTTTAGTGGAAATGTGAACCATGGAGTGGTTAAAAAGAACTTACCGTCAAAAAAACCACCATGGAAGCATAAACTTATTTGTTATAACGAATGATGTAGTCATGAAGAGGGAGATACAAAAATTCCTAATTCTTAGAGCTCCTTGTTATAGTTTATAGATAGATAAACTCACTTGCTCTACTGCTGCTGGTGCCGCGTTCCGCTTTGATTGGGCACATCTGTTCCGCGTATGTGAGGTTGCATAAATTATTTTCTAGAGATTAAGAATTCTCATATTTCAAAATGGTTCTCTTTTTTATAAAGCAATCGCATTTCTGGCTAGTATATTACAGGACGAATGGATAAGGATTGAGCCAAGAGCTTGTGTAAGCAAATCCAATTTTTGGCGGCAAATGTCAGTTACTCGGTTTTACAGCATGACGATACGCGGGTTTGTACTTTAAACGATGAAATAGATCCTCTATGTGCATTTTATATTTAATTTTAGAAATAAATCACTAAAAGCTCGCTGCACAATGATGCTCAAAATATATTTTTAAATAATTTATTGAAATATTTTTTTTTTAAGTTAAAAACCACTTTTTTAATTTCTTAAAAAAATATGGTAGCTTCAGTTTAAAGGAAAATGTGATAAGCACAGTTTACGTCAAATGGGAGCAATGGCAGGTAAGAAGAAGGAGTGAAACTACCTTTGAATAACTCAGAGAGAGGGGAGACCAGTATGTTTGCATGTATGTATTTATATAAAAAAAAAATATTTATTGGTTCAAAAATGGTGGGTAGGCACTGTGGCCAATGGTAAAGTTCGTTTACCACCTCTGCATGGTTGTAAGCCATGCAAAGTCCGCAAAATGCTCCGGAAGCAGGGTCTGGAGGATGCATCAGACTAGGCCGAGCATACTTTGAAGTGACATCTAATTAAAACTTAAGAAAGTTCCATTACATGGCATTTGAGAAGTGCATGTGCAAAAATTTCATAAATTGCATAAAGGAAATTTTTGCACATGCAGCAGTACATAGCATGTATTTAAGCGCCTAGTGTTAGTAGTCGCGCCTAAACAACCTTTAAATATTTGTATCATGACCAACTCCCATCTTTTTGCGCGCGTTGACAATCAGCCGGTTTAATATTTACTTTGTTTCGTCCAAATTCGAGTTTTCATGCAAAAACATAAAATTGAATTACATTGCTGAAATTTTTGAAGCCGAATAAATAAAATCCACAGCAATTTTGATGAGTAAAAAAGCAGAACAAAATTTTTTTCTTGGCGTTCATTGTGGCATACCTTTTGCGTCTGGCGCTTTGCTGACAAAGTTTTAAATATAACGCAAAGCCACAAAGTTTCATCTGGCATCCGCTTTACAAAAAATATGTTACTAATCCAAAAACTGCTTAATTCAGGAATTTAAACACGAACACAACAAACGTGAACAAATACTTAGATTAATTTGTTTGCTATGCAACATTTTGTACCTACACATATCTGTGGGAAAATATGTATCAAATATGTACTTAATTATATACATACATAAATATACATAAGAGCCCGAAACACAATTTTCACATGGCTGTAAAGAAAGAAGAAGGTAAGAAATTCATATAAATTTAACACAAACACCAGGGAAAGCTACGTATAACTTTTTGTTGAATAATTTCATATTATAATGCAAAATAGAAACTTTTTGCGATTTCACCTAATAAGTTTGAACAGAAAAGAATAATGCCATAAAGGAACAAAACAATACAGGAGTGTTCGAATGAAAAAAAAATAAACTATAAAAAGGAATTCATCTAAAATTAATAAAGAATCTGGATGTCGATATCGATGCTAAATACATGCGGATAATTTGGTGCGACTATTATCTGATCCTATTCAAGAATTTTTTTATTATAATATTGTTAAAATCGCTTGACCGTTTTATAGAAATTTTCCAACTTTTGGAAACATCTACATGTAAGCAGTGAAAAGGTCGTCAAATTTTGCAAAGTTGTAATAAAACTGAATTTTTGTGAACCACTATAAATAATTTGCAAAGATTAATATTTATCAAAAGAAAGGTAAATCGATTACATTTCTTTTGGTTATAACACTGTTAGAATCGCTTAACTTTTTTATAAAATGTTACAACTTTTGAAAACATAAGAAATTAAGCAACCACATATATATGTAAACATATATTTATTAATAATGTCAATTATAATTTTTATTCATAATATTGATTATTAACTGTATATTAGGTAAACAATGCATTTTGAAAAATAAATTTAGCAAAATAACAATGAAACAAATTTTTTATTTAAAGTTTCCAAGGTTATTTTGAATTCCCTGTGAAGAAAATGCAACCGAGCGCCGGCTGACGTGGGAAATATTAGAGGAGTGCAGCTATATGTTTTCCTTACGGAGAACCTCATTGAGTGCGACAGTGATGCAAGGCTCACACGTACAGGGGGAAACTGGTGAAAATCTGCACACCGCCCATACAAAATTCAGCAGATTTTTCACCAGTTCTGAAGTGAAGGAAACCCGCGGTTTCACCAGATTTTTCACTACTTTTGGCTGGCTGAGAACCCGGCACCTAACTAATATTCGTATGGCGACGGCTGCCCTGTGCGAAAAAGAGCATTCGCATTGTGACATTTACGTAAAAAGAAGCAAAATAATAAATACTTTTTTATCGAGTTATATATATTTTCTACATTCATGTATGATATAATACATTTTTTAAATAAAATTACAGTTTTTTCTGCACATATCATATAATTGAGATGATAGTTACAAACATTTATATTCATATGGACATAATCAACGAGTTGCGATTATATAAAACTACTATTTTTAAATTAACAACCTCGCTATTTAAAAAATTTACATTATTATCACTTATTTCTATAACTGCACATTTTTCTTGTTTATACATTGTCATAAAGGTCATAGTTTTTTAGAATATAACTAAATGGTTTATAATAGCCCTTTTGGCCCAAGTCTAGCAAATAAAAGTCACTTCAACTATTTAACACGATATACGCAAAAGAAAAGTTCTTTATTTGGAAAAGATCATACGATGACTGACTACAGATTTGGTGAGCAAAAGAATTTATGGTGAAAAGCAATGAGTAAGAAAACAGTTAAGTAATATATTCAGCAATTCAAAAAGGCATATAAAGAGTACATGTACATACTTAAGTAAAGCGGTAAATAAAATTCAATTATGTATTGACTAACATTGGAATTACATATGTATATCTACATGTACATACATATTAAGTAGTATATGTATATATGGAGTGAGTAGAAAGCGCAATATCCAACACTCCCACTCGCTTTCGTATCAAAAATCTTAATTGTCGGACAATAGTTTGCGTAACCATGCAGCGCTTTTTGTTGCTGCACAAAGAGCAACAAATTCAGCCTCAGTCGTAGACGTTGCTGTCACACTCTGTTTTTTGGAACTCCACGCAATTGGTCCGCCATTTAGGAATGCTATCCAACCTGAAGTGCTGCGACGCGTGTCAACATCACCACCCCAGTCAGAATCACAAAACATGCTTAACACAGAATTATGTGTCCCGATTTCAAAAATTATACCACGCTCTTGTGTGCCCTTCAAATACTTGAAAATTTGTTTAATTCCATTCCAGTGGGTATCCGTGGGCCGCTCCATGAATCTGCTTAGCACACCAACTGAATATGCAATATCAGGCCGCGTTATAATCATTATGTACATAAGCGAACCAATTTCCTCTCGAAACGGGAACTTATTCACTTGTTGTTGCTCGTTCTCTTCCTTCGTAAATTGAATACCTGGATCCGCAGGTATAGAAACTGGAATACAATCAAGATGGTAAAATTTCTCTAATACCCTTTTTGTGTACGCGCTCTGCAAAATTTTAAGTTTACGTTTTTCGCGATCTCTTAAGATTTGGAAGCCTACAAAATATTCTGCTTCTTTAGACACGATTTCAAACTCCGAATTTAGATCTGCCAAAAGTGTTTTTATAAATGTCTTGTTGTTTCCGCAAAGTAAACCATCGTCTACATACAGTGCAAGAAATAAAGAAACACAATTTTTATTATAAATAAAAACGCATGTATCTGCGTTAGACTGATAAAATCCATGAGCTACCAAAAATTCAGCAATTCTTTTGTTCCACTGCCCTGACGCTTGCTTAAGACCATACAGACCTTTCTTCAACAAGCATATTCTGTCGTCCTCCTCAAACCCGTAAGGCTGCTCCATGAAAATTGTTTATTCTACGACGCCATGTAAAAATGCAGTCTTTACGTCGAATTGAAAAATTTCTAAGTCCTCTGCTGCTGCAATTGCTAAAATCGCTCGAACTGATTCGTATCGTACAACAGGTAAAAAGACTCGGTGTAATCAACACCATGCTTCTGTGCACAACCTCTAACAACCAGTCTGGCTTTGAAGCGATCTATCACTCCATTAGCTTTAAACTTATTTTTGAACAACCAGCGATTTGAAATTACGTGTATGCCAGGCGTGCGAGGAACAAGTGTCCAGGTATTTGTTTTGTGCAAAGCGTCTATCTCTTCCCGAATCGCAGCAAGCCACATATTTGCTTCGTCACACTTCAAAGTTTCTTCTAAATCTTTTGGTTCAAGTTCAGCTATACAAACTTCTCCCACTGTTTCGTTTTCATCGGGCGTTTCGTTGTGTTCTTTGTTGCCTTTTCGTGTGAAGTATGGACTTCGAGGAGCTGGAAGTCTTGGATTTTTATAAACCCTTTGCTCAGACTCATTTTCGGCTTGTTTTGTTTCTTGTTCTGTGTGTTTCGGTTCCCTTACTTCATGTACACTGTCATGGCATTCATTGAAAATTACATCTCTTCTTATGAGAATCTTTTTTCCATATGGCTCGTAAATTCTATACGCTTTACTTGCATCGTTGTAACCAATCATCACACCCTTCATAGAATTTTTCTCCCACTTGGTTCTCTGCTCTTTTGGGATATGCATATAAACTTCACTGCCAAAAATACGAAGGTGCGATGTTAAGGGTTTCGTTCCCATCCATTTTTCATATGGTGTCACTCCACCAATGGCATCTGATGCCGTTCTGTTTTTTAAATATACAGCAGTATTAGTAGCTTCTGCCCATAAATATTGAGGCAAACTTTTCATATGCAACATCGCTTTGGCGCACTCTATTATTGTTCTGTTCTGTCGTTCTATGAACCCATTTTGCTCAGGTGCTCTCGGAGTCGTTATCTCGTGCTTGGTGCCTTTCTTCAGAAGAAATTTTTCTACAGACTCATTGCAGAACTCAAGGCCTCCGTCAGATCGTAGACGCTTGATCTGATGCCCATCTGCTTCCACATCAGTGTTGAATTTCATCAAATTGTCTAATACATCTGTTTTATACTTCAAAAAATAAACAAAACTGTATCTCGAATAATCATCTTTCAAAAGCATGAAATAATTAGCTCCACCAATCGAAGGCGTGCTCATCTTACCACAAAGATCAACATGAAAAACTTCACCAGCCTTAGAAGAACGTTTCGCACCGGATTTAGGAAAACTGAAGCGATGCTGCTTTCCGTATACGCAACCTTCGCAAAAAGGATTTGATTCGCCTGTGTAGTCAATATGAAGACCTTTAATAGTTTCTTTTATCGACATTTCTTTTAGGGTTACAAAATTGACGTGTCCTAAACGCTCATGCCACACACGCAATGATGTTGACGCTGCATGTAATTCGCTTTCTTTAAGCACTTTTATATCCATTTTGTACAGTCTGTCTTCTCGTTCTCCATTAGCTATAACCGCACGATTTTTCTCAAAGTATACGCGTTTTCCACCTTCTGCAAATATGACTTTTACACCTTTCTCTGTTACTCTTGATACAGATATAAAATTTCGATCCAACTTGGGTACAAGCAAAACATCTTTAATCAAACAAACTCCCTTTGATGTTCCCGTTTGCACTTTTATGTCACCTACGCCCTTCACTTCCAACTTCCTGCCGTCACCTACTTTAACTTGGCATACACGTTCTGAAAACGCTGTGAAATTATGGAAGAGTTCACCTTGAAAAGACATATGGTCAGTAGCACCAGAATCGGCGTACCACTCATCTTTGATTTTGCCATCCGCATTCTTTGAATGCAAAACGAATAAGTGTTTCGCTGCTGCGCCTAGCGTATTAGCAGAAGCTTTTGTTGTAGTCTCCTTCTGAACTGACATTGAGTGACTATCTGCTTTCTCGTTGCGATCTCTTTGCTTGCTCGTCTGCTGCCGTTTATAGCATTCCTTTGCCCAATGTCCTTTTTTTCCGCAAAAGTTACACTTTCCGGGTCGTCTTTTTGCCTTGTTGCCTTGAAGTACATACGCCGCTTTTATTGCTTTGCTTTCAACGTTAGAGCGTGCATTAATGAGAGCTTCCTCATTTATCAGGAGATCTGTGAGACGATCGAGATTTTGCTCAGCACGTGGCACTGCATACCACGCTGTCCGAACATGATCAAACTTCGGTGGT
>NW_023459825.1:9558-10920 GCF_013731165.1 Rhagoletis pomonella | reverse complement strand
CATTATAAATGCTTGTGCTTCAGCATCCTTCTCGTCCCATTCTTGTGCATTTGTCGCCGTTCTCGTCACTTTTCCCAAAACATAATGTTCGAGCGGGGTAATTTAGGGGCCGGAAATCCTCGTGATTCCGGCAACGGGGACCATTGGGGGAGCCGATTCTTTAAGATAATCTTTTAAAACTACATACCAACTAACGCCCTAGTCTCCAAAGATATAAGATATGTCAGGTGTTCGGGTATTTATACACAATTTAATTTTATTTAACAAATATATGTACAAAACATGAGTGTACTCACCTGAGATGTCGCGGGCTGTCGATCACAAAATAGAATAGAAGGAGGCTATACTCAATTGCCGCATTTATAGAGTCCACAGACGGTGGAATTTGACAACGGGATCGACTAACAGGACTCGTTCCAAAAGGGAGATAAAGTAACGAGTCCTGCTAGCTAGTGGCAGCGACATCTCTCGGTGAAGTTTGTATCCTAAACTTAAGCTGCAGGCTTAAACATGCCGCCCGCCTTGCAGGATCGCTGCAATATAATATATTAATTCAATAATTCAATATTCAAAATACATTTCAAAATTACAATTCAAAAATAATATGTACTTCAACAATTCAAAAATTCATCAGTTCATTCTTTGTTTTTTCTTAAATACTAAACTAGTTGGCCACTCTTCGCCGTCTTCTTCAGCTCCAGCCATAGGGGGTAGCTCCTGATATCACCCAGCCAAGCATAGTATTCTGCGCGGCTGGTCTGGTGGGGGTCGCAGGCATCAATCCCGGACGCAAGCTTACGGCATATGCATCGGCTCCCAGTACCATAGATACCACACTCGCGCGGTAAAAGGTTGGGTCGGCTAACCGCACATTGTCGAACTCATTCGCTACACGTGCGTCGACTGTGCGCTCTGGGGCGGTTCGCATCAGGCTCGGTAGCACCTTTGCCCGGATCTCCAGTCTCTCATTCCACCCTTTGAGTGTTAAGGAACACTGGTCGCTCTCACCTCTGTGTACTGCGTGCAGCCTCCGCGCTAGGGCTCTTGCGATCGTGCAATGCGGCTGCCCTGGGTCTATGATGGCTCGCACAGCATTAATTCTCCCTCTTGACATCACCTTTAGCATCACCGTAGGTGTGAGGACTGATAAGCCCAGAGCACTTCGAGCTGGTCCATGGATTCGCTCTCGGGCGTCTCTCACACCTCGGCGGCGCGGCGGTTGCGAGTTGCGGCGCGTGTGTCGGCGAGAACGCGGGCGTCTATTTTTGACGGTTCTTGGGGCTCGCTGGACTGCCGACCGGATACCCGACAGAGGTAGTCTGAATACCGGTGGCTCGCTCAATTCAGCCGCGTCTTCGACCA
>NW_023459825.1:0-9458 GCF_013731165.1 Rhagoletis pomonella | reverse complement strand
CTAATATATTCGACGTTTTTCGTAAAGACAGGGATCCTTCTAAGACTGGTTCCCGCAGAGGTGGAGGTGTCCTTATAGCTGTTCGACGTAAATATCGCGCTTACTTGGTTACACTCAACAATGACGATTCTTTGCTTGACCAACTGTGTGTGCGCTTAAGAGACCCTTTTAGATGTAGATGCCTATATCTAATTACTTCTTATATCACACCAAATAGCAACTTCGATCTATATAAAATGCATGTGGATAATATTGTCTCGCTCGCATTAAATGATCCATCAGATAGTAATTTGTGCATATTGGGGGATTTCAACTTACACAATGTCCAATGGACTGACACTCTTTCTAATTCGGTTCTCACTCCATCCAATGTAAGTGCTGCCCATGAGTCTTACTTTATTGACCGTATTCTCAGCCTTAACCTTAAGCAAATCAATAAATTTGTTAATACTCTAAATAGGATCCTAGATCTCATATTTGTAAGCGATAATATTAATTATAGTGTTTATGAATGTATATCCCCAATAACTCCATGTGATAAGCATCATGTTTCCTTAGTTATAAGCCTGGATTTTTACGAATATTCTTCTACTTGTACAGCCTCTATGGATAAAATCGCATTCAAATTTGCTACCTGCGATTTTTCCCACTTGAATAATCTGCTGCTTAATATCGATTGGGATGCCCTTTTGTCTGGAAAATATACCTGTCAAGAAAAAACTATCATATAAAGTACCCTGGTACACGAAAGATCTAAAAAAGCTTAAAAACTTAAGAAACAAATATTATAAAAGATTTCAGTTAACCAGAAACCATAACTTGTTTCTTAAATACCAACAATATTCAAAAGAATTTAGTCGCTTAGACAAATACCTCCACAAAAATTACATTCGATCTGCTGAGGTGAGCATTAAATCTAACCCGAAATATTTTTGGACTTATATCAAATCCAAGAGGTCATGTTCAAATATCCCATCTTCAGTTTTCCTAGACGATAATTTTGCTGAGTCTCCAGAAGATGTGGTTAATCTGTTCGCCGACTTTTTTAGGTCGAATTTTGTTTCCGCTGATAGTAGCACCACAGCTAACATTTCTTCTGATATCAATTCGAGCCTTAATTTTCGCTCCCTGACATTATCAACTGAAGATATTACAAAGGGGGTAGCTTCCCTTAAACCCTCTTCTCAAACTGATATTGATGGTCTGTCTGCCCTGCTATTGAAAAAATGTTCTGCCCTAATTCAACCACTAAAAATCATTTTTAATAAGTCTCTTGCTTCAGGTATATTTATTGATGAATGGAAAGTTACTTCCATAACCCCTATTCTAAAAGGTGGTAAGAAAAACGATGTTAGGAACTATAGGCCCATCTCTAAACTCTCAACTATTTCTAAACTGTTCGAGTGTGTAGTTAAAGATAAACTGTACTTTGCTACTAAATCTTTTATTTGTCATAACCAGCATGGCTTTGTTTCTGGGCGGTCTACAGTTTCAAACTTAGCAGTTTTCACCGACTACTGCGTAAAGGCGTTTTCTTTTGGATTACAGGTGGACTGTATATATACGGACTTCTCGAAAGCCTTTGATAGAGTCCCTCATAGTATACTAGTCGAAAAACTTGCCTGCCTAGGTTTTCATTCATGCTTCTTGGAATGGATAAGATCCTACTTATCCAACAGACCCTGTGTTGTAACCATAGATGGTGTATCTTCTGACTCTTTTGTGGCTTCCTCTGGGGTGCCGCAAGGAAGTGTCTTGGATCCTCTACTGTTTGTCCTTTTTATAAATGACATAAGTAGCTGTTTCTCTTTCGCAAATTTTTTACTCTATGCAGATGATCTTAAGGTATACACTATAATTAAAGATTCATTTGACGAGGTAAGGCTTCAATGCGATATTGGCGCTCTCCATCGCTGGTGCCTGAAATCTTGTTTATCTTTAAACATAAATAAATGCTTTAAGATGACGTTTGCGAAGATTTTGAATGTTCGCAATACGTCTTATTGCATATCGAATCATATTCTCAATAATGTCGGCGAAATTAAAGATCTAGGGGTTATATTTGACCCGAAACTTTCATTCAACAACCATGTTAACTATGTAATTGCGAAAGCATACTCAGTACTTGGTTTTTTACGTCGTAATAGCTCTAATTTCTCTGACCCATATACTTTCAAAGCATTATTTATAAGTTTAGTGCGTTCTCATCTCGAATATGCCGTATTCGTTTGGAGACCACATAGCCAACTTTTTATAAAAAGACTGGAACGTATACAAAAAGTTTTTCTTAAGTATGCTCTTCGGTCACTGAAATTTGAAAGTCCTGTTCCTTCGTACGCTTCGCGTCTCAAGCTGATAAACTTACAATCTTTAGAAAGCCGGAGATCTATCCTTTCTTTAACCTTTACATTTAATGTTATTCTAGGTGTCGTCGATTGCCCCTATCTCTTGGAACGGATTAGCTTCAATGTACCCAGGCGCAATCTTCGAGTCTCTTATCCATTTTACTTGGAAAAAGTCAAGACAAGATTTTCCAGTAATGCTCCCTTGGCGAGATCTATGCGAGAACTTAATATATTATCGGAAAGAATCATAATTGATTTCTCTATGACAAAACAAACTTTTTTAAATCTCCTTCAAAATACTTTGTAATGTTAATATTGTACTAGCATTAGCAAAACCATTTATATCCTAGTCTGTAAGAAATATTGTTTCATAGACTAAATAAATAAATAAATAAATAAATAAATAAATAAATAAAAGGTTGGGTCGGCTAACCGCAGATTGTCGAACTCATTCGCTACACGTGCGTCGACTGTGCGCTCTGGGGCGGTTCGCATCAGGCTCGGTAGCACCTTTGCCCGGATCTCCAGTCTCTCATTCCACCCTTTGAGTGTTAAGGAACACTGGTCGCTCTCACCTCTGGGTACTGCGTGCAGCCTCCGCGCTAGGGCTCTTGCGATCGTGCAATGCGGCTGCCCTGGGTCTATGATGGCTCGCCCAGCATGAATTCTCCCTCTTGACATCACCTTTAGCATCACTGTAGGTGTGAGGACTGATAAGCCCAGAGCACTTCGAGCTGGTCCATGAATTCGCTCTCGGGCGTCTCTCACACCTCGGCGGCGCGGCGGTTGCGAGTTGCGGCGCGTGTGTCGGCGAGAACGCGGGCGTCTATTTTTGACGGTTCTTGGGGCTCGCTGGACTACCGACCGGATACCCGACAGAGACAGTCTGAATACCGGTGGCTCGCTCAATTCAGTCGCGTCTTCGACCACTTGGCGGTCCTCATCGCTAGCGTCGATCTCCAAAACCTCTTCGCTTGACTCAGTCAACGCCTGAGCGTGGTATGGACGGCGGTGCCGGAATGGCCGGATGTCGGGAGCATTCGGGTCCTGCGACCCGTCTTCCTGCCGCCTGGGAGTTTCCCAAGGTGGAGGAGACTGTGGTGTCGCTGTTGGCACAGATCACAACTTCTCCGTGATGAACACTCGCCGGACATGTGACGCGACGAAAGGCAGTTGGCACAATAATGGTGAAGGAGGACAGCTCGAAGTCTCTCCTCAGGCTCCATTCGGTGGAACTGACGGCAGAACAGCAAGCGGTGGTTACGCTTGCAGACGGGGCATCGGTAGCACTCTTGGGCTGCGTTTGAGTTAGCTCGAACCATATTGTAAAATTCTGGAAGTAGAAAAAAAGTTAGTTTGTATTCGCTAGAGGGAGTAGTACTAATTTTACGATTGGTCGTGTAATTACGCCACGCGTGGTGCGTATTTCTACGACTCGCACGCGTTTGTCTTGCCCTAAAAAAACCTTAACAACTCTGCCAAGTCGCCATTCATTCGGGGGTAGGTTATCCTCTTTGATAACCACGAAATCATCGACTTCGATGTTTCGTTGGGGGTGTTGCCACTTGACTCTCTTGTGTAGTTCCTTTAGGTATTCCTCCTTCCATCGCCGACAGAATCCTTGATGAATGCCTTTAATTTTTTGCCATCGGTTGACGATTGACATGGGATTTCCACTTATTTCCGGTTCCGCAATTGCCAGCAACGGGCTGCCTATCAGAAAGTGTCCTGGGGTCAGGGGCTCTGTGGATTCGGGGTTGTCGGAAAGCGGACTAATTGGTCTCGAGTTTAGGCAGGCTTCTATCTTTGCTAGCAAAGTGGAGAACTCCTCCATTGTAAACCGCATGGTATTCGCCACCTTACGGAAGTGGGTTTTAAAGCTCTTCTCTCCCGCTTCCCACAGCCCTCCCATATGTGGGGCTCCCGGTGGGATGAAGTGCCAGTCGATCTCTTGATGAGCATACGACTGGGTGGTTAGGCGGGAACTTTCGGCTACAAAGTTACGGAAGTCCTGCCTTAAAGCTTTATTAGCTCCTACAAAATTAGTACCATTGTCCGAGTACACCCTCCGAGGACAACCGCGTCTTCTCACAAACCTTGAAAATGCCGCTAGAAAGGTGGAAGCCGATAAATCGCTCGTTGCTTCCAGGTGTATTGCCTTCGTCGCGAAGCACACGAAAACGCAAACACATCCTTTGGTTATAAAACACGCTCTGCTGGTATAGTTTTTTATCTCGAACGGTCCAGTGAAATCCACGCCAATATTGGTGAAGGGCCGGGAAACTTCCGTTCGTTCCGGTGGGAGTGCTGCCATAAGTTGCTCTCGTGTATTTTTTCTGTAAATAAGGCAAACTTTACAATTATGGATTAAGCTTTTGATTAAATTTTTCATCCGCATGATCCAAAATCCTGCCCTCAGAAGTCTCAGCATGAGTTTAGTTCCTCCATGCAGGGAAATCAGGTGTGAGAATCTGACTAAAAGGCGAGAAAATTGGCAATCGTACGGCAAAATCACTGGATAGCGTTCATTATATGGCAGCTCCGCTAGAGCCAGTCTCCCTCCAACTCTCATGATTCCATTTCTATCGAGAAAGGGATTGAGAGCATTGAGGGGACTCTTTGCCCCCACTGGTCTTGATGCCTCAAGTGCCTGGTATTCGTTGGAGTAGCATCGCTTCTGCGCTAAGAGAATCAAGCGCATTTTTACCTGGCGGATTTCATCGGAAGTCACTTGGGTCGTTTCCTCTCGCTGGATCAATTTGTGTACGGGATGCGTTTTGTAATAAAACTGAAAAACCCGTGCTAATACCCGCAGTGCTCGAGAGAAATCTGAAAATCTTTCCAAAAATTCATGCGGCTGCGTGGCGATCATGTGAACGCGCACGGCTTTTTGTTCTAAATCCGTTTCCATGGACCTCTCATCCATCTTTTTTGGCCATTCCGATGGTTGTTCTTTCAACCACTTTGGGCCCTGCCACCAAAGTGTGCTCCTTACCAGTTCTTGGGTTGGGACGCCGCGGCGCCGAGGTCTGCTGGGTTATCATTCGAATCCACATGATTCCATCCTCTCACACCAACCAGTTCATCGATTTTTGCGATCCGATTCGCCACGAAAGTGGTCCAACTACAAGGAGGCTTCCTGAGCCACGAGAGCACGATGGTGGAGTCGGTCCACTTGTAGATCACTGGCTGGGCTACGTCAAACTGCGGAAGTAAAGCATTTATT
Source organism: Rhagoletis pomonella (assembly GCF_013731165.1). NCBI lineage: Eukaryota > Metazoa > Arthropoda > Insecta > Diptera > Tephritidae > Rhagoletis > Rhagoletis pomonella. Next base: position 3,887 of record NW_023459825.1, on the reverse strand, counting down.
AGTTCTGCCAAAAGTAGTGCCCCGCACAACTCTAATCGCGGTAGAGAGACGGTTTTTACTGGGGCTACTTTTGTTTTACCTACAAGTAAATTTACATACGGGGTCTTATTTAAATTACGTTCGCGTACTCTTACATACAACGCTGCCGCATACGCCTTCTCTGAGGCATCACAAAATCCATGAAACTCAATTTCATTCCAAGGTGTGAAATTGATCCACCTTGGAATTTTAATCTCTGAAATATGGATATAATTTCTAAGAAAGTTCTCCCACCGCTGGTAAAGGGTTCGAAGTAGACTATCATCCCAATCTATCTTGGTTAGCCATATGTCTTGCATCAGAATTTTTGTCTGTACCACAATGGGGCCCAACCACCCTGCAGGGTCAAATAATTTTGCCACACACGATAAAACCTCCCGTTTGGTGTAGCATGGTTTTATTGGGATCTCTTGCACGTTGAAGTGAAACATGTCGTGAGCAGCATTCCATCGAATTCCCAACATTCTCGCCTCGCTCACATCGTCGATTTCCAAAAAATCCTCCTTCAGAAGATGAGCCTTTGGCAAAGCTGACAGGATTTCCCTGGAGTTCGATGACCACTTCCGGAGTGGAAATCCAGCTCCCTTCAGCGCATCTATGAGTTCATTGCGCGTGCGAATCGCTGCCTCGGTATCATGAGCTCCAGCAAGTACGTCGTCCACGTACATATGCTGCTTTAAAACCCTGGAAGCTATTGGAAACTGAAAACTAACGTCTTCTGCTAATTGGAGAAGAGTTCTTATTGCCAGATACGGGGCACAGTTGACACCAAACGTCACCGTTCGCAACTCATAATCCACCAGCGCCTCATTTTGGGATTCTCTGAAAAGAATTCTATGGTATGGCGTGTTATATGAATGCAGCTGAATCTGCCTATACATCTTCTCGATGTCCGCGTTGAAAACATATTTGAAAAATCGCCACTTCAATAGCAAGGCGACGAGATCGGCCTGCAAAACTGGGCCTGGGTAGAGCACATCATTTAAACTAGCCCCATTCGAAGATGGACTTGATGCATTGAACACCACTCGAACCTTGGTAGTGGTGCTGTCCGGTTTGATGACTGCATGATGAGGCAAGTAGTATGTCCCTGATAAAGGTTCACTCACGGTGCTGTCCACTGGCTTCATATGACCGAGCGTAATGTATTCTCGTAATACACGATGATATTCCTCCCTCAGCTCTGGTCTTCTCATCATCGATGCTTCGTTGCGAACAAATTGATGCGCTGCACTCGTTCGCGAATATCCAAGACTGATATCTGCTGGGAACTCCTGTCGAAACGGTAATGCTACTACATAACGACCCTGGTCATTTCTCAGCGTTGCCTTTGCGAAATGTTTCTCGCAAAACGCGTCTTCAGGAGTAACCTGTTTTTTACTCGGAACTTGCTCAAGTTCCCAGAAGCGGGTTAGCTGAGAGCTGGAAATTTCATTGAAAAAAGACATACAGGAAGCACCTGTCCGAGTAGTCTAAGGAACAGGACCTGTCAATACCCAACCAAAAACTGTCTCCTGTGCCAAAAGGGTACCCAAAACATGTTTCTTAATTTTTTCTTTCATAATAGCTGGATACAAGTCCGCACCAATTATCATGTCGACCTGTTGACTTTTGTGGAAATTAACATCAGCTAATTCGATAGGGGGCAGTAGACCAAGATCTGCTTGGTCAACTGAAATCTGGGGGGAGGTTTCCTGTCAGTTGGGGTAGAATCAGGCCTCTTGCCTCAATTCTAAACTGGGGTTCGGCAGGTGAACCTAAAACAAACTGTGCGAGCTTTCGCACCTTAGCCGATAGTGTCGCATTTATTCCACATATATTTGTGTCAACAGGTCGCGTCGGGAGATTGATGAGTCTTTGCAGCCGCTCTGTAATGAAAGTCCCTTCTGAACCCGAATCGAGAAGAGCCCTAGCTTCATAGTCCACCCCTAAGTGCCGAATGTGCACCATAGCCGTACCCAAAATTACGTTTTTAGCACTAGCAGCAAACAGAGCGGTTACATTACCGGATGTCGATGCGGCATTAGGCTGCTGTGCCTCTCCATTTCCCGTAGAGGGTCTCCTGTTTGTGGCCGTAGTGCTGTTTCCAGCTTGGGTTCGGTGCAATAGTGAGTGGTGCCGCTGATGGCAACTCAAGCAATTGAAAGTACTCTTACAATTCCTCGCTATATGAGAATGTGCTAGGCAATTCATACATAAGTTATATTTTCTAACTACCGTACACCGATCGTCTACCTTCATCGCTAAAAACTGGGGACATGGTTTCAATGCATGGGACTGGTCTGAGCACAACCTGCATGCAGGCTGCGTAAAATGGGTATGATGGGCCGTTATTTTTTTTCCAAACGGCACCACTGGTGCTCGCATTGGTCCTGCCTTAGGCACTCGTGTGCTTTGAATATCCGAAACTGTTTCTAAGGTCTGATACCTACTCGAAAGGTAGTTATCCAAATCCTCCCACCTCGGAATTTCAGCTTTGTCAACGATTCCCTGCTCCCACAAAGCTAAAGTGTTGTCTGGTAATCTGCTGGAAACTAAAAACACAAATATAGCATCCCAGTTCGCGATATCAATGCCATACATTTGCAGGACTGCGATACAATTATTCACTGTCCGCTGCAAGTTTTTAATATCCGTCCCACGTTCAACTGTTACCGTGGGCAAGTTAAATAATGTCTTCAACTGGCTATTGACCATAACTCTTTTATTTTCATAACGATCGCTCAAGTTTTGCCACGCAATCGCAAAACCATCATTGGTCAACGGGGACTTTTTCACGATATCCTTGGCTTCCCCACGGGTCTTTTGATTGAGGTGGTACAATTTCTCAACCGGAGTTAACCGCGAATTATTTATATAAATGGCCGTGAATAAATCCCTAAAGGATGGCCACGCCATATAATCACCATAAAAAATCTCCGTATCGCATGGAGGAAGGTGAAGGCTTGACCGCGGTATTGGCTCAGGCTCACGGTTTATGGGGTTAAACGTTGAGGAGCTTGGCTGAGCAAAAGTCAAATTATGAATGGTTTCACCCATCAACGCCGCACAAGTCAGGTATGCTGAATAGCAATCCTGGTATTTACATTTGGCTAAACTCATAGCCGCAACACCCGTATTGTCGTCAGACAAATTCCGCGAATAAGAATCGAGAGAATCTTTGACTTTTGCCCACAGTGCCTTAAGCTCCTCCTTCTGTATTTCAAGCGAAAAAACAGAGTGATTTGCACCTGGAATCTGATTAAACCGCTCTTCAAACTCTATTAGTGCATCACAAGCGCGAGAAAAATCACTAGCATTCGCCATTTTTAGAGAAAAACGTTTATTTATTATTGACTTTAAACTTTAAATTTACTCACAATCAATTAATACAAAAAACCAAAACGGATTAATTTCCTACGGTGCTTTATCCACTGGTTGTGTGATGACCAGCTGATGGGGAGTCCAATGAGTGTTACTCGTGAGAATGTATCTTAAAGAGCTTTCTTTGAGATAATTTCTCACCCCAGCTACACTCGGTCGGTAGGGTCTTGATATTGGCGCAGCTTCTTCTGTCGGCTAAGCTTTTTGGGCTGGAACTCCAGGTCACTATCTGCTGGCTCTTCTGACACTGGATACCGGCTGCTGCACAACTTAAGCACTTATATAAAATTTTTATTTTTTTTTCACTAAATTGATATGATTCCGGTACTTTCACCGTGTACGAGTTCACCGCAAATTAAATCAAATCGCGCCCGACTTGAATATACGTGGCGAATCTCAAAGGCTGACCTTTTTGTGCAGCTTACTGTTATCGAAACTGTTGTGGTTATTTCTCCCGCGGTGGACCACTTGGTGGGGGGCCTCGA
>NW_023459824.1:45847-47907 GCF_013731165.1 Rhagoletis pomonella | reverse complement strand
AATACCTTTCGTTTGGTACCCATATTGTAACATTTCATTTATTTTATCAATTTAATTGAGTTAAATTTTCAAACAGGTAACAAACCTCCTCAAACATATTTTCGGCTGTAAGTCTTCTTAAAACTATTTAGTTTGATACCCACATTGCAATATTTAGTTTATTTAATCAATTTAACTGAGTAACAATTTTAAAATAGGTTGCAACCCCCCTCAAAAATATTTCCAGCAGTCATGTTTTTTATACCTCTTTTATTTGGTTCCTATATTGTAATAAGTCATTTATTTTATCGATTAAATTTAGTTAAATTTTCAACAGGTAACACCCTCCTCAAAAATATATTCGGCTATAAGCTTTCTTAAAACTCTAAAGTTTAATACCCACATTGTAATATTTCATTTATTTTATCAATTTAACTGAGTTAAAATATTCAAATAGGTTGCAACCCTGCTCAAAAATATTTCCAGCAGTCATGTTTTTTAGACTTCTTTAATTTGATTCCTATATTGTAATAAGTCATTTATTTTATCGATTAAATTTAGTTAAATTTCCAACAGGTAACAACCCTCCTCAAAAATATATTCGGCTGTAAGCTTTCTTAAAACTCTAAAGTTTAATACCCACATTGCAATATTTCATTTATTTTATCAACTTAACTGAGTTAAAATGTTCAAATAGGTTGCAACCCTGCTCAAAAATGTTTCCAGCAGTCATCTTTTTTAAACCTCTTTAATTCGGTACCTGTATTGTAATAAGTCATTTATTTTATCGATTAAATTTAGTTAAATTTTCAAACAGCTAACAACCCTCATCAAAAATATTTTCGGCTGTAAGCTTTCTTAAAACTCTAAAGTTTAATACTCACATATTTCATTTATATTCATTATATTTCATTTATTTTATCAATTTGACTGAGTTAAAATTTTCAAATAGGTGGCAACTCTCCTCAAAAATATTTCCAGCAGTTATCTTTCTTAAACCTCTTTAATTTAATATCTATATTGTAATATATCATTAAGTTTATCAATTAAATTGCGCTAAATTTTTTAACAGGTGGCAACCCTCCTTTAAACTATTTTCGACTGTGAACCTTCCTTAAACTCTTTAGTTTTATACCTTGCAATATTTCATTTACTTTATCAATTTAACTGGGTTAAAACTTTTAGAATAGGCGGCAGCCTCCTAAAAAATATTTCCAGCAGTTATCTTTCTCAAACCTCTTTAATTTAATATCTATATTGTAATATATCATTTAGTTTATCAATTAAATTGCGCAAAATTTTTTTAACAGGTGGAAACCCTCCTTTAAAATATTTTCGACTGTAAGCCTTCTTAAAACTCTTTAGTTTGACACGCACATGGCAATATTTTATTTATTTTATCAATTTGACTGAGTTAAAATTTTCAAATAGGTGGCAACACTCCTCAAAAATATTTCTAGCAGTTATCTTTCTTAACCCTCTTTAATTTGATACCAATATTGTAATATTTCATTTATTTCATCAGGGTAATTTAGTTAAACTTTGAAACAGGTGGCAACCCTAATAATACATATTTTCGGCTGTAAGCCTTCTTAACACTCTTTAATTTGATACCCACATTGCAATATTTCATTTACTTAATCAACGTAACTGAGTTAAAATTCTCAAATAGGTGGCAACCCCCGTCAAAAATACTTCCAGAAACTATCTTTCTTAAAGCTCTTTATATTGATACCCATACTGCAATAATCTAATTATTTTATCAATATATTTGGTTTTATAAAATTTCAAATAGATGGCAACCCTCCAGTTTTTTGCGATATCATTGGTTCTGGTATTATACCGAACAACAAAAAAAAAAAATTATTCAAATCGGTTCAGCCGTTCTCGAGTTTTGACGACCGTGACATACGAACACTACATTTTTATTAATATAGATAGATGATAGAAGATAGGCTAGCCAATATCTGCTCCTTTTGCCGCTTAAACCACTACTAACGATGAAAATCGATGGATAAATAAACAAGTTTTTAGCGAAATTTTCTTTTAAACTCGCTATATCACAGACTTTTATGATTCGA
>NW_023459824.1:0-25847 GCF_013731165.1 Rhagoletis pomonella | reverse complement strand
TCGAATCATAAAAGTCTGTGATATAGCGAGTTTAAAAGAAAATTTCGATAAAATCGGCCGCTGTGAAAAATCAAGATTTGTGGCTTTTTCGGCATGAAGCAAAATATCGCCCTCAGACGATATGCACAGAGAGAGGCAATTTTTATTTCGCGGATTGCGCAACCTTCTATGTATAGATCTTGGTCTCACTTTGACGGGGTATTAGTGCGTCGCGCTCAGTTATAGTTGCCACATTTTTTATAAATGTACTAAAAGTGGTATTTTTTTGTGCATGGGTCTATTTTGCCTATACGTATAGTGGAATAGTGAATCTTGGAAGTTTTGCATACGAAAAATTTAGTACATGTAAAATTTAAAAAAATTTAAATTGGAAAAATTCATTTGATTAATAACTGGGCACCGTTTTGTTAGAATCAAATCTTTGAAATGCCAGCCGGCAAGATGGTTACGGTGCTTAGATTTTAATATTTTCATATAAATAGGTATTTAGTCCTAAAAATAGAGTATAACTTATAAATATTATTCATTAAGTATATCTGGCCATAAACCAGCATTTATATTTCTCTATCGATTTCTTTAGATAGAAAACAATTTTTCTAAAATAAAGTATGCAATTTGTGCCCTTTTTTAAAAAAATCATGGAACTTATTATAAAATTAGTGAACGTTGGTCAGCAAGAAGCCCATTTTATATTTTTTTAAATTCACACGGCATGAAAAATACAGTTTACTTATATTAACAAGTAAGAGCAGCGCTGTCTTCGGCTATGCCGAAGGCTTCATACCTTTCATGAACATCTGCAAATTTTAGTTTGACAGATTACTGATTTTGAATACATCTGCATACATCGATAGAGGAGTTACATACCTATATAAAAAATCGCATCTAAACAATCAGAGGTATGGAAGATATACTTTATATGGCACCAATCTAAGTGATTTTCACTGCTATGTGATCGGTATGTAAACCGGTAACACAATTTATTGGGTTTAGTTTCCTACATAAAGGAGATATATCGCAAAAACTGGTATCTGAACAATCAGTGCTATAGGAGATAAAGCTTATACAGCATAGATTTTGACGATTTTCTCAGTAGACTTTGTATTATTATTTATAAAATATCTTACGAATTTTATCGGTTTTAGTTGTTCAAATAAAAGAGTTTTACAGTAAAATCCCATATCTGAACAATCAGATGTATGGAAGATATATGTTGTAGTCATCCGATCCTTGTTATTTTCACTGTAAGTATTCTGTTGATAATGAGTGAAAATGGTGCGAAATTTCATGTTCCTACCCTGTAGTCAAATGAACTAGTTGTAAACTACCTTACAACTAGTACGAACCGCATGCCCAACTAGTCAGCCAACTATCTTTTTTCCATGCAATCAACTGGTATTTTTAACATGGGGATGTCCTACGAGATGGCAATTGTCAGATTTCGGCTAGAAATATACCAGTATCATACTAGTTCAAAATATACAGAAAAATACTAGTCTAACTATGGACCAAAACCACTACTTTGGGAGTAAAAAATAAAATGAATTTATGAATATGCAATAAACAACTTTTAAGTACACTTTAATATATAACACATTTTTATTTAGCAGCCTTAGATTTGCCAATAATTAGTGTTAAATTTTTTGAGTATTAATTAAAAGAAAAAATAAATACATAGATATTTCAAACTTTCGAATATAAATTTAAATTCATTTTTCATTAAGTGTTGTTAAAAAAGGAAAAAGGTTTCAGGTACAATAAATACTATATTTTTATCTATTTTAATAATATGGATTATGCAAAAGAAAATATTTTAGTTAAAAATAAAATGAATTCTTTAGATAATTTTTGAGTGAACTAAAATAAAAATAAAAGTTTTCATTAATATAAATTAAATTCATTAACTTTGCACATTTCAGTCTATTATTTTTAAAAATAAAAAAAATAATAATAATTAATGTTTAAAATTTGAGATTTGGATAAGAATAAAATAAATAAGTAATTCAAGCTGTTACTAAATATTCTTAATTTTTGTCTATATTTTGGCTTGTTAATTGATAATAGAAATTTATCAAATAATTATATTAATAGTGTAATTAAAAAGTCAAGAATAATTGAAAATGAGCAATAATAACAAAATAATGATTTAATTAAAACTAATGAACACTAATGAACACTAATGAACTAATTGACATTTTTTTTAAGTAATTAATTCTTAATCATTAAAATGATGGTAATATCGGTATTTGATCATTAAACGGTTATCCAAAAAAACATGCCTTAATTAATAATCATTATGAGTATTAATCATTATTTAACCGGACTAGTATAACTGAATACGTATTCGATTTAATGGTTTACAATATACCCAAATAAAAGTTATAATATTTTGTGTACTTTATTGTATTAAACTGTCGAAGTTAAATAAAACAGGGCCTGAATAAATCATTTTGTACTTGGTACAAGTCTGGTCATTTTCGAACTAGTTCGGTTTCAGTCAGGGAATTCTAGTTGTAAACTAGTATTTTTCCTGACTAGTTTGGGATTTCACTGCAGGGTAGCTGCATAAATGGAGGAGATATGATAAAAGACCTCATATCTGAACAATCAGTTGTATGGGGGCTGCAGGTTATAGTGACCCGATCTTCGTTATTTTTACTGTAAGTCTTCTGCTGATAATGAGTGAAAATAGCGCGAAATTTCATGGTCCTAGCTACATAAATGGATGAATTATAACGAAAAATCTCATATCTGAACAATCAGTTGTATGGGAGCTATAGGTTATAGTTATCCGATCTTTTTACTTTTCACTGTAAGTTTTCTGTTGATAATTATTGAAAACAGTGCGGAATTTCCTGTTCCCAGCTATATAAATGGAGGAGTTATAACGAAAAATTTTATATCTGAACTATCAGTTGTATGGGAGCTATAGGTTATAGTGACCCGATCTTTGTAATTTTCACTGTAAGCATTCTGTTGATAATGGGTGCAAGTGCTGCAATTTCATGTTCGTAGCTGCATAAATGGAGAAGTTATAACGAAAAATCTCATATCTGAACAATCAGTAGTATGGGACCTATATGTTATAGTGGTCCGATTCTGCCGGTTCCGACAAATGATTAATACATTATAAAAAAACACCCACCTACCAAATTTGATCCGGATATCTCGAAAACTGAGAGACTAGATTGCATACAAACAGACGGACAGACGGACAGACGGACATGGATAAATCAACTCAGCTCGACGTTCTGATCATATAAGTATACATTTTAATGGGTCTATCTCTTTTTGTTCTGGTACTTACAAACATCGGACCAAAGTTATAATACCATTTCATGCTCATGAAAGGTATAAAAATACGTAGGAATGACAGCATAATAGACATTATGGGTGTTGAAGGTTCTTAGAACTATAAAATGTAGTTCTTATTATTTTGTGTTTGAATCGTAGCGAACTCACGTAAACACGAATCGTAGAAAAATACACCAATTTTTCCTATGGGCATTTTTTGTCAATTTGCTACACAAAATGTGGCAAGCGTGTGCTAAAATTACGAAGAAAAACAATCAACAGCCGAGCATGATGTTACTTTGGTGACTTTGGAGCAGACTGAATCGAAATTCGCTGCTTTGCTTCTGTATACGTATATGAACTGCGGCGCTGGCGTTGCTCGCGAGTAAAATTGCCCAGCTCTGATGTACAAGCAGCGCTGCGTTCAAACCAAAGAAACACTGTACATCGTGTACAGGGTTGCCACTTTGGTAAATTGTTACCAAAATTGGTAGAAAAAATTTGGGTTGGTAAAAAGGTAAATTTTTTCTCATTTTGGTAGATTTTTGATGAACTTTCCGTTCCCGATTTATTTTTCGTAGTTATCTTTAAATATATTATAAATTTCTTTGCATACTTTTTATATAATTACATACGTATAAATGTATATCGATATAAGGCGAACATATCGCGCTCCATTCAAAACTAATTTTTCTGGAATCCCGAGGAGCTTTAGATTGCCTAAATATTTTAAATGAATATTTAAATATAAAAAAAATTTACAGGTATGTATGTTATTATGCACTATGATTGTTCACAAAAAAAAAATTAAAGCAACGCCATTTTTTATCAATAAAAAAAAATAAAAAAAATCAAAGGGAATTTTAAGCAGCACATTGTTTGCTATACTTAAATAACATTTGCTTTAAAACTCCTTACCTTAAATTGTTCTAAAAATTCAGAGTAAAAAATTCGAAATTTAGACGAAAATTTTTGGAATTTTTCTGTATGTTGTTAGTTAAAGCAATAAACAATTTTTACTCGAAAAATATTGCGAATATTAAAAAAAGTCACGTTTTTGACTGGAGTTGAAGTTTTCAAATAATGAAGTTTCATTGTTGCCTTTAGTTTCATCACTTCCGCTTTTGGTTGAAGGAAACTGAGAATATGCCAATAATATGACTCAAATACTATAGTTTTAATTAAAATAAATAAAAAAATAAGAAAACTATAGTTTTTATTAAAATGATTATAAAAAATTATTGGTAGATATTTCCCACATTTGGTAGATTTTTTTCAAGTGGATGGTAAATATTTTTTTTCGTCAATGGCAACCCTGATCGTGTATTACGTTTGGAAACTGTTTTTTTTTTACTTCAACATGCTGCTTGCTGCGATATGGGCACATGCTCACCGTAAGCGGCTTGGTGTGGCATTCATACATACATTGATCTTCAGCTTTTCCTTTATTTTATAAAGATGAAGTTCGTGAAAAAAAGTTGACGCTGCGCGGCAGAAATATAATTTTACATCGCTGTAGTAGCATGCAGAATAAATAATAATAATAATAATAATAATAATAATAATAATAATAATAATAATAATACTAATAATAATAATAATATTAATAATAATAACAATAATAATAATAATAGATTGGCGCTGGCCAGCTGAAGGCAAAACCTATGCAGAGGTGCTGGGAACGATACGCGGTAAGCTCCAACCCGAGAAGACGGAGACCGTAATTCGATCTGTTCGGAAAACCCGCGAAGCCGGCGTGCTCATCGAAATGGAGCGCTGTGGCATCCACACAGCATTTAAGGAAAATGTGTGCACTGCCATTGGCCAGCTTGGAGACGCCCGTATTCTCACTAGACGTTTACGTCTAGAAGTTCTGGGCATGGACTGCCTAACCACGGCCCCAGAAGTGGAGAACGCTATACGCGGGGAGTTAGGAGACAAGATGAATGGCCAACTTCGCGTCTCTCTCCTCGCTGTAAACTCGCGAGAACAAAGAATGGCCGTGGCGGAAATCGATGAACTGCCAGGCCGGACTCTTATTGAAAAGGGGAAGCTGCGAGTAGGTTGGATTATCTGCCGCGTCCGAGAGCGCGCGGATGTCCAAAGGTGTTTCCGCTGTCTGGGGTATGGCCACAAAAAGGCGGCATGCAAAGGCCCAGACAGAAGCAGTTCATGCTGGAAATGTGGTCAGCAGGGCCACATAGCCTCTGCGTGTAAAGAAAGCCCAAGCTGCTACCTGTGCTCGGCAGGAGATGGACAGAAAAATTCCCATCACCTGCCCTGGTCGGGAGCGTGCAAGGCCTTCAGGGATGCCCTTGCTGAGGCTAAGACAAAGCTTGGGAGAATATGATTAAATTTATACAAGGCAATATGAACAGGAGTAGGGTAGCTGATGACCTGCTGGACCAATTGGTTCTTGAACAAAGAGCAGACGCTGTCATCATCAGTGAACCCTATAGAACAAAAGAAACCTGGCATGTTGACCAATCAGGCTCGGCCGCGATATGGATTGCTAACCCCAACCATCGCGCAGAGAGCAGCGGGGTAGGACGCTGCTACATCTGGGTTAAAATGGCGCAAATCACTGTGGTGAGCTGCTACCTGTTTCCAAACGACACAGTCCCTGTCTTCAGGGGAAAGCTCGAAGAACTTGAAGACGAATTGCGCGATATAACCGGCCACATAATTGTTGCTGGAGATTTCAACGCAAGAGGCGTGGAATGGGGTATGCCCCAAACAAACACCAGGGGAAGACTGGTCCTTGAAATGGCAGCCCGCATTGGCCTGACCATCCTCAACACCGGAACGACCCCTACATATCGAAGGCCGGGTTTTGGATACTCTATCCCCGACATAACCCTGGTCTCAGAAAGCCTTCTCCGAAGGGCTGACGGATGGAGAGTGATGGAAGACCTGAGTGGTAGCGACCACAACTACATCACCTTCCAAGTCACTGACATCACGCGAGGGCAAACACGTAGTATCCCTCGCAGGAAACCAGGATGGAACCCGTCTAGGGTCGATGTCCGCAAGTTCGATACGTCACTCCTAGCAGATTCCCAAGGCATTTCACCCACAACGGGAGAGATCCACAACAGGGAGTCTTGTACTAAGCTGGTCGAAGAAACTATGCGCTGCATTCACCGGGCATGCAAAGCCTCAATGCCACAGAGGAGAGCATGGTCAGGTAAAAAGCAGGTATACTGGTGGAATGACCGAATTGCTGAGCTGCGAAGGGCCTGCCATAGAATGCGGAGACTCGCAACGCGCGCTCGTGGTAGACCCGAGGCGCTGACCAGAGCAGCAGCCTACAAAAGCGCAAAGAAAGCACTTGGGGCCGAGATACAGAAGAGCAAACGGAACTGCTGGAAAGCGCTATGCGACGAAGTGGATCGCGATCCCTGGGGCCAGGGATACAAAATAGTGATGAAAAAGTTCCATACATCATCACAGGCGATGGATGAGGCCCGAGTTAAGAATATAGTGGATGCGCTATTTCCCACACACCCACTAAGAGCCGACACAGTGTTCGTCGAGGAGCAAGCCGAGGCACCACTGTTTTCGACAGACGAGCTGAAGCTAGCCCTGCGAAGCATGAAAGCCGGCAAGGCTCCAGGCCCAGATGGCATACCAGCGGAGGCAATCAGGTTAGCAGCGGAAACGAGCCCTGATCTTCTGCTTAACATGTACAACAGCTGCCTTAGGGCCCGGGTTTTCCCAAGCCAATGGAAGAAGGCGAGACTGGTGCTTATACCCAAGGGCAAAGGGGACCCAAACTCTCCTTCATCCTTCCGGCCACTCTGCATGCTAGACACAGCAGGCAAAATGATGGAGAGTCTGCTCAAAATACGCTTGACGTCAGCCATAGAAAGCGAGGGAGGCCTTTCACCCCGACAACATGGCTTCAGGAAGGGACACTCAACTATAGGAGCAATTGGCGAAGTAGTCGAGGCGGTACATAAGGCCGAAGAAGCCTGCCACCAGGCGCGGCCAATAGTGCTGCTAGTCACACTGGACGTCAAGAACGCCTTCAACTCGGCAAGATGGGACGATATGCTGGAGGCCTTGGAACGGTCATTCAAGGTTCCAACATACTTGCTAGATATGATCCGGGACTACCTCAGAGACCGTTGGCTTTTGTACGACACAACACAAGGTCAGAGAAAGAGACGTATAACCGGCGGAGCGGCACAGGGGTCTGTACTTGGCCCGGACCTCTGGAACGCCACGTATGACAGTCTGTTGCGCACGGAAATGCCGGAGAGCGCCTTCCTTGTCGCCTTCGCGGACGACGTGGCCGCCGTCATAACAGCAAGAAATGTCCAGCTAGCACAGCTCAAGCTAAACCAGGTCATGCGCAACGTCAGTGGATGGATGAGCGATCACGGTCTGCAATTGGCTACAGCCAAAACGGAGATCGTGCTCCTCACCAGGAAACGGATCCCAACAATTATAAATATAATGGTCGGACCTCAACCCGTGACGACTTCTAGGTCTACAAAATACCTAGGGGTGAAGCTGGACAGCAAACTCACATTCTGGGAACACATCCATGGAGTATGTGAAAAAGCTGCGCAGAGCACGGCGGCTCTAAGCCGGCTGATGGCAAACGTGGGCGGCCCGAAGCCATGCCGCAGGAAGCTTCTGATGACAGCGGTCCAATCGGTGCTCCTGTACGGGGCAGAAATATGGGCTGACGCATTGAAAGTCAAAAAATACCGGGTTCAAATGTCTTCGGTACAGCGCAGAGGGGCACTACGCATTGCTTCTGCATACCGTACAGTGTCCGCGGACGCGGTTCTAGTTATTTCTGGCGTCATGCCAATTGAGCTACTTGCTTACGAGCGAAAAGAGATTTACAATCTCAGTGCCGAGATAGGTCGAGCAGCTGCCGCGGCAAGGGCGCGCGAGCAACTGATCCAGCAGTGGCAACAAAACTGGAACGCGAGCACAAAAGGTCGATGGACACACTCCCTGATAGCCGACCTTCAAACATGGCTGAACAGACCACATGGGGAAGTCGATTTCTACCTGACGCAATTCCTCACCGGTCATGGTTACTTCCGAGAATATCTTCATAGAATGGGAAGGGTGGACTCACCGTTCTGTCACTACTGTGGAAACGTCGAAGATAACGTGTACCACACATTCTTCACCTGCGAACACTTCTTGATTTCGCGCAGAATGTTGGAAGAAAGACACGGAGACATTACTCCGGACAACATAGTTGGGATAATGATTTCCAGCGCAGAAAAGTGGGAAGCAGTTGCGAGATACGTGAAATTCGTACTCCGCTGCAAACGAGAGGACGGTTGTCTACTGAGGACACCCGAATGAAACGCCCCTACAAAAGAGCAGCCCCAAGGCTCTAACAGCGCGCTCCTGCATCTGAAGACATGCAGAATTGCGGTGCCAGATGCGGGATTCTTGCGCGGGCGGTGGGAGTTTGGGTTTTAGTGGGTAGCCCAACACGCTTCGGTGGGAGTCCCACACTCGGGGAAGGTAGTATAGAGACTAGCGCCCCCGGCCAGTGCATAAAGCATTTCCCTCTCCTACGAAAAAAAAATAATAAATTATAATAAATATATTAGATTGGCGCTTACACATATGTTAGTGTTTGGCCGAGCTTCTCCTCCGACTTGTGGCGTGCGCCTTGATGTTGTTACACAAAGCGGAGGGACCTACAGTTTTATGCCGACTCCGAACGGCGATTGCACTTTTATGAGAAGCTGTTTTTCATGGCAGAAATACACTCGGAGGTTTGCCATTGCCTGCCGAGGGACGACCGCTGTTAAGAAAAAAATCTTTTTCTATATTTTTTGTGATGTTGCAGAGTAAATAACACAAAGAAATAAACAATTGGGTATTATTACTGAAAGTCTCCTGAAGAGAACCAGAGTTTTCCGATCGAAAAATATTGATTTTCAAGAATTCTATACCATTTCTACGAAAAATTTTATTTTTCACATATAAATATACATGCAAAACTTTGAGCGCATTGAGCGACCTCTAAATATTTTTTGATATCAAAATAAAAAATAGGGATATACTTTTTTCGACATAGAACAATCCTTAGGGGTGAGAGCATTACAATTCCGACTTTACTGTTTTTGGACCACCCTAATGTACATACATATTTACTAGGGTTCCAATGGCCGGCCAGATGAATTATGGATACTAATAAAGGCAAAATTCTTCCCCATTTGAGTTTCAATATGGTTTCTCCTTAACTTTGATGCAAAATTACTCACGAGGCGTCGCGAAGCACGCCGGGTATTTGCTAGTTTATCAATAAATGTAATTAAAACCATGATACAAAAAAAGAAGGTAGTTTCACTTTGAAATTTTTTTACATAAACTGTGCACATACACTGTGGTGGCAGTGATACTCGAGCAATTTACGAAAAGTATAATCGTCATAACTTTTCGTAAATTGCTCGAGTATCACTGCCACCATAAAAAATTATTGTTTTGGAAATTTTATTATTTTTTAAAGGAATTTTTTATGCATTAAAAAATAACAACACGCAAGGTAAAATTACTTAATTCATCGTATTATCATAGCTGTTAATAAGTGAGTATTACTTTAAAATACCTTTAATTACCTTACCGCAAAAAAATTTGGCATTAAATATATGCAGTGTTCCATGAGATATTATTATAGATAGTAGGATGTGGCTTTAATTTGGATCCTTTGTAGAGGACATATGAATAAAGGCATAGTTAAAAAGTAGCTTATCGTCAATGAAAGCACTATGGAAGCACAGACTTAGAGGGAGGTAAAAAAATTTACAAATTCTTAGAGCTCCTTGTTATAGGTTATAGACAGATAAACTACTCGCTCTACTGCTGCTGGTGCAGCGTTTCGCTTAGATTGGGCACATCCGTCCCGAGGCTGAAAATTTTCCGCCGAAAAGTGGTTGGAACAAGCAAACAACACCTTGGTGAAGTTACCATGCACGTGTCCATCCCGAAATATGCAGCTAATCGTATTAAATAATGATGAAAACAATTGCATGTAGAAATAGATGTGCAATTAATAGGAGTATTTTACTTGCCTTCCGTTTTATAACTAATTTTAGAAATAAACCACTAAAAGCTCGCTATAAAATGATGCTCAAAATATATTCCTTTAAATTATTTTGGAATAATTTTTTTGAAGTAAAAAACACTTTTTAGTTTCTTCATAGAATATGTCAGCTTCAATTTAAAAGAAAACGTCAAAAGCACAGTTTACGTCAAATGGGAGCAATGGCGGATAAGAAGTGAAATTACCTTTAAATATTTGTATCATGCTTAAAACAACAACAAAGTACGTTCGCTCTACTGGGTATTTAGCAAGTTCAATCAGTGATCGCTGTTCAGCTTAAATACGTTTACGTGTGTATGTATGTGGCACATCACAGTCACGTCACTCATACACATTTCGTTTGCGTTTGTGTGCTCGTGTTTGATCTGACCCTGCAAAAAGTGGGACTAAGTTAAGTACTAGTACAGGACCACACTACTTTGTAACCAACACTAGTAACCAAAATGGTCCAAATATATGTAAAAAATATGGTCACATTAACATTGCGATGTCATTGGACCTGACTACCTCTGGTCTAATGCTGCATAACATGGGACCACTTCTGGTCCACCACTGCATAGCATGGGACCACCTAGACAACTACTCGTTTTGGACCATGGCACATTCGGCTACCGAATCACATTGACGATCGGCCACGAAGAGGTGGTGTTCAACACATATATCAGTTTTTTACGTTTGAAGTGGTCCAGGTCAGCATAACAAGTTACTAGTATGCAACCTGGTCGTTTTGCTCATACTTTAAAACTATGACCCAGTGGATCACCTGGTCCTCAAATTTTTGCAGGGGATGTACAGAATTTTCGCAAAGGTATGAGCTGTATTTGGCGACCAAATAGGATTATGCTTGTATCACAGAATATACCAGGGACCGTAACCATTATGATTTTTATAATAAAAATCAAATTTTAATCGTTATGTTGTGACTTGTATTTTTTCGATCATTTTTAATCGTTATTTTATGATTTTTATTTTTTAGATCATTTTTAATCGTTATACTATGATTTTTATTTTTTCGATAATTTTTAATCGTTATTTTATGATTTTTATTTTTTCGATCATCTTTAATCGTTATATTATGATTTTTATTTTTTCGATCATTTTTAATCGTTATACTATGATTTTAATTTTTTCGATCAAAAATAGCAGTTATTCTTAGTTTTTTAATGTGTAAACCGAATGTGCACAGATTTGACTTAAAAAACAGTTTTACAAGGCATGCATATGTACACTAGGATGGTCCAAAAACAGTAAAGCCGGAGTTGTAATGCTCTCACCCCCTAGGATTGTTCTATATCGAAAAAAGTATACCCCTATTTTTATACCTTTCATGAGCATGAAATGGTATTACAACTTTGGTCCGATGTTTGTAAGTACCACAATTAGAAGAGATAGACCCATTGAAATGTATACTTAAATGATCAGAACGTCGAGCTGCGTCGATTTAGCCATGTCGAACTATTGAATTAAGGCTTTCCAACCTCATCCTATTTCGAATCTTAGTTTTTGTTGAATTCATTACGGAAAAACGCGCTCAACAAAGCATGTGAGTGCGGCAAGGATAATAATATGAATTTACTTATATTTCCAAACCTTTTATTGCCTCTTGGTCCGATGTTTGTAAGTACCACAATTAGAAGAGATAGACCCATTGAAATGTATACTTAAATGATCAGAACGTCGAGCTTCGTCGATTTAGCCATGTCAGTCTGTCCGTCTGTTTGTATGCAATCTAGTCTCTCAGTTTTCGAGATATCCGGATAAAATTTAGTAGGTGGGTGTATTTCTATAATGCACTAATCATTTGTCGGAACTGGAATAATCGGACCACTATAACATATAGCTCCCATACAACTGATTGTTCAGATATGAAATTTTTCGCTATAACTCCTCCAGTTAAGCAGTTAGGAACACGAAATTTTGCAATACTTTCGCCCATTATCAACAGAACACTTACAGTGAAAATTACAAAGATCGGGTCACTATAATCTATAGCTCCCATACAACTGATTTTTCAGATGTAAGATTTTTCGTTATAACTCCTCCATTTAAGTAGCTAGGAACATGAAATTTTGCACTGTTTTACTCATTATGAAAAGAATACTTACAGTGAAAATGGCGAAGATCGGGTCACTATAACATATATCTCCCATACAACTGATTGTTCAGTGTTATGTACCGGTGTAAGGCAAAAGACGTGCTCTTTATTACAAGCTTAATTAGCAACTGCCTTTATTTAATGAGATGAACTCCATACGAATATAAGTCAATAGATATATAAAGATAAGTCAATAGGTATAGGCATATGATTGTTAATAGGTATAGATAAACATAAGGGTGCGATTGCATAGGGCAACACATAACACGCCTCTCTCAAAAAAAAAAATTGCTTTATTTTTATATTTAAATATAAACATACTTTGAAGTACAATAACATTTACATAGTTTTATTAATTCAAATAGCAATTATTAATTCAAATTAAAATTTTTTTTTTTTTTTTTTTTATAATTGTGATTTTGTGATTACTAATTCATTATTAGCTCACAACTTGTACATTCTAAAACTTATATCTAACATCATTGTTTCGTGGACGTAATGACCTAGGTTCATGAGTATTTTCATTACCACTTGACATATTGTCCAAATTATTTTCATTCTCATTACATTCAGTTCCATGCAGAGATTCAGAAGATACGTTATTTTCCTCAGCAACCGCCGATTCAACTACTTCAGGTCTTCTGGGTTCCTCATCCGGCAACTCAATATCAATGCCCGGTTCTGACGCTCTTTTAATTTGATCAGTATGTCTTTTAATTAATCGATTGTTATGATCAAATATACAATTATAAGACCGTGGACCAATTTGAGATTGAACTGTCGCAGGAGACCAACTTGCTTTGTTAGGATTTTTGTAATCTCTGATGTATACTTTATCTCCTGAACTAAACTCTACAGATCTTTTTCCAGGATAATTTTTTTTACTATTTTCTTGACTATGTATTATATTTTCTTTAATTTTAGGTGGTTTGACAAAATCAAATCGAGTTTTTATAAATCTACCTAAAAAGAGCTTAGCTGGTGACTCGTTTGTAGTACAATGTTTTGTTACTCGATAATCCATTAAAAATCTATTCAGATATATATCGAAATTTTCTGCGTTGCCGCTGCTGAAGTTTGCCATTAAAGATTTCTTTAAAGTTTTTATAAAATTTTCAACCTGACCATTCGTTGATGGTTGTCCCGGCGAAGTAAGTACGTGTTTGATATTGTTAAATTTTAAAAAAATTTTGATTTCCTCAGATACAAAATAACGACCGTTGTCACTAACAATTGTGTTGACAATGCCGAAGCGGCAGAACGTTTCGCGAAGTTTTGATATAACAAAGTTAGAAGTCATGTCTTTAGTTTTAAAAACTTCAACCCATTTCGAATAAGCATCTATGAGTACTAACAACTGAAAACCTTTTATAGGCCCCGCGAAATCTATGTGTATTCTACTCCAAACTGAGTCAGCCGGCTCCCATGGAATTAATACACTTTTGTTAGGACTCGGAAAAAGCTCCTGACATGAAATGCATTGCCTAATTAAATTTTCTATGTCATTATCAATTTTTGGCCACCATACATATGATCTTGCCAGGGCTTTTGTTTTTACGACCCCTAAATGTGAGTCATGTAGCTGCTCCAGTAAGTACTTTCGCAATTTAGATGGTACTACTGCTCTGTAACCCCATAGCAAACACTCTTGGTCTACAGTTAGCTCAGTGCTTTTGTTAACAAATGGAGCAAACTCACTGCCTTTCAGGTTTTGCATTGTCCCCATTGTCACAGCAGTACATACTTTTGATAAAATCGGATCTCTACGTGTTTCACGCACTATATCTTTGAAATTAATGCTAAGAGCGTTTTCCGCTTTGATATGGCATATGTATGATTTTTCTTCATAATTTTGTTCAAAGTCATGCTGTGGAAGTCGTGACAAATTATCAGCTTCATTTAATGATCCTTTTATATATTCAATTTTATAATTGAAACCAGATAATATGAATGCCCATCGTTGCATTCTTGCTGCAGCCATCAAAGGAAGTCCCTTGTTTTCCCCAAATATTGATAAAAGTGGCTTATGGTCCGTGCGCAACACGAAATTATGTCCAACTAAATATTGTTTTAGTTTGGTTATTGAAAAGATTATAGCAAGAGCCTCTTTTTCTAATGTGCTATAGTTCTTTTCACTTTTTGACAGGGCTCTTGATACATATGCAATAGGCTTTACGCTTCCGTCTTGAAATTTATGAGACAAAATTCCCGCGACTGCATTGTTAGATGCATCCGTCGTAAGGACTATAGGGATTTCAGGGTTAAAATGAACGAGAACTGAATCAGAAGTGATATCCCTCTTAATATTTTCGTATGTGTCTTGACATTCACGAGACCAATTAAACTTTTCATCTTTTTGTAAGAGCTTGTACAAAGGTGCCATCTTTTCGGCAAAATTTTGTACAAATTTTGAGTAATAATTTACGTGCCCAACAAATGCTCGTAACTCAGAAACATTTTTGGGTATAGGTGCCTGCAAAACAGACGAAATTCTTTCTGTTGTCTTACTCAAACCATCTTTATCAATTTTGAATCCAAGATAGGACACTTGTGCTTTAAAAAATTCGCATTTCGAAACATTTAAACGTAAACCTGCACTTTGCAGTTTACACAAGACTGATCTTAAATTTCGAACGTGTTCGGCTAAGTCTTTGCCTGAAACTGTGATGTCGTCTTGATATACTACTACAAAGGGTACATTTCGCAACAAATTTTCCATAGTTTTCTGGAAAATTGCTGCTGCCGGCTTAACCCCGAACGGCAAACGTTTCATTTTAAAACAACCTATGTGAGTAGACCAGGTACACAATCGTTGCGAGTCCTCGTCTAATACAAGTTGGCTGTAAGCATTGGAAAGATCAAGTTTTGTGAACAATTGACCCCCTTGTAAAGATGCGAAAATGTCCTCTATCAGCGGTAAAGGATAATGAAAATCAATGAGGTGTTTGTTGATGGTAACTTTATAATCCCCACAAATTCGTAAATCACCATTGGGTTTAAGTATTGGTACCAAAGGTGTTCCCCAATCCGCATTATCTACCGGCTCTAAAACATCCATATTTATTAATTCTCGTAAGTTGATTTCGACTTTTTTCTTCCAAGCTAAAGGAACCGATCTCGGTTTAAAAAATATAGGGTTTGATTGTTTAGAAATTTGTAAGGAGACCTTACCTAGTTTGTATGTACCAAGCTCATTTTTAAAAACTTCGCTATAATCGCGTTTTAAACTACTTGTAATATCCTCAATATTACACTTTAAATCAATAGCTTTCACGGTTTGCACTAAATCAAAATTAAATAATCTTAAAAAATCACAACCAAGCAAGGGCATATTGTTTGTGTCCGTAACTACGACATTCAATTTTCTTATGGTACCATTATATTCAATAGTTGCTAAATATTCACCCATGACTTGTATTGCATTTCCGCTATAATCGACATAAGGTAATGAGCACTTAGTTAGACTTACATTTTTGTTTAATTTTTCAAATAACGTTATTGATATTAAGCTGCAGGGTGAACCAGAGTCGCAAGCTACTTTCATTTGTCGGCCATCCAATTTTACTGAGAGATAATAATAAGCCGCTGAATTTCCACTTGAAATGCTGTAAATACAAAAGTTTTGATTATTAGAATTTTCATTGTTGTTATTCTGATTGATATTATCTGATACATAATTTACACTTTTATTTTTATCTCTGCATGTACTCGCCAAGTGACCAACTTTCTTGCAAATATTGCATCTGCTTTCTTTATATCTGCATTCATTTGACTGGTGATTGCGCCAGCCGCAATGTTTGCATGTATTGCCTTTATTCTGCTGCTTATTCTTATTGCTGTTGTTGTTCTTGTGGCTCTTGCTATTGTTGCTTGATGACTTCGAATTTTGCATTTTCTTGTTGCCTGCTTTGGACTTGTTGATGTAATTTACGCTAGTGTTGTCTTCTGATTTATTAGAGAGTTTCATTTCCATGATTAAAGCTTTGCGGAGAGCTTCATCTAGCTTGAGCTTTTCATCTTCTTCGCATAATTTCTCAAATATTTTGTCAGGTAAACCCATTATAAAACGATCAAGTAGGAAAGCCTCAAGATTCGTGCCAAATTTGCAGTTGAGAGCAAGCTTTTTTGTTCTTGCATACCATTCAGAGACGGTTTCACTGTCTTCCTTCTTTGCACTATAAAATAGCTTTCTCTCGCGAAAAATTATCATAGGTGGAGTGTAGTATGTGTGTAGCATTTCACATAATGCTTTAAATGTTTTGCTCACCGGAGATTCTGGACTACACAAACTATGCAATACTGCATACGGTGCAGCGCCAATGGATTTTAGCAAGATGGCTTTTTTTATATTGTCATCTGAGCAATTAATTTCGCAAAAGTGGATCTCAAGTTTCTCTTTCCATAATTGCCATGCCTCATTTTGCGGCGAAAATTGTTGTACGTTTGTGGCTTGGTAAACGGTAACGGCATTATTCTCAATTGGTGGTGTCATTTTGACCTTCAATTACAATAGCAAAATTGCTTCACTGTTACTTGTATTTTGTTGCTTATTTAAAGTACCTTTACTTTGGTATGATACAATAGTTTTTTCGTGTAGTTACACTTATTTGTATTTTATTATTTATTTAAAAATACCTTTAACTTTGGTTTTTAATAGTTTTGCGTATTTGCTTTTGTGTTTTAAACAAATTTTTATTAAGACTCAAACGTAGTCTTTTACTTTCAATTTACACCATTAAATGTTTCTTTTGGCACATATGTATGTATTTATTTCGTATTTACGAATTTAATATGTGCATTTAATCATTCGTATTTACGAATTTAATGCACTTAACCAATTTTTTTTTTTGTTTTGCAAATAAGTTTAATTATGTATGTATGTACACTACATTAATTTGCACACGTTTGGTTGACAGACACGTCGCCAATGAGAATATCGCAAAATCTGGTATCTGAACAATCAGTGGTATAGGAGATAAAGCTTATACAGCATAGATTTTCTCAGTAGACTGTGTAAATTCATCGGTTTTAGCTTTCCATATAAAGGAGTTTCACAGTAAAACCCCATATCTGAACAATCAGTTTATGGGGGTAATAAAAAGGTTATAGTGACCCGATATTTGTTCATTTCACTGTAAACTTTCTGTTGACAATGAGTGAAAATATTGCGAAATTTCATGTTTCTAGCTGCATGAAGGGAGAAGTTATAAAAAGAAATCTCATATCTAAACAATAAGTTATATGTAGGTTATAGGTTATAGCGACCCGATCTTCGCCATTTTTATTGTAATTATTCTTTTGATACTGGATGGAAATATTGCGAAATTTCATGTGCCTATCTACATAAATGGAGGAGTTATAACGAAAATTCTCATAACTGAACAATCAGTTGTATTGGAGATATATGTTATAGTGACCCGATCTTTGCTATTTTCACTGTAAGTATTCTGTTAATATTGAGTGAAAAGAGTGCGAAATTTCATATTCCTAGCTGCATAAATGGAGAAGTTATAAAAAAAAATCTCATATCTGAACAATCAGTTATATGGAGGCTAAATGTTATAGCCACCCGATCTTCGCCATTTTCACTGTAAGTATTATTTTAATAATGAGTGAAAACAGTGCAGAATTTTATGTTCCTATCTACATAAATGGAGGAGTTATAACGAAAAATCTTTTATCAGAACAATCAGTTGTATGGGAGCTATAGATTATAGTGACCGATCTTTGTAATTTTCACTGTAAGTATTCTGTTGATATTGGGTGGAAGGATTGCAAAATTTCATGTTCCTAACTGCTTAAATGGAGGAGTTATAGCGAAAAATCTCATATCTGAACAATCAGTTGTATGGGAGCTATATGTTATAGTGGTTTCTCTTCTAATTGTGGTACTTACAAACATCGGACCAACGTTATAATACCATTTCATGTTCATGAAAGGTATAAAAATAGGGGTATACTTTTTTCGATATAGAACAATCATAGGGGGTGAGAGCATTACAATTCCGACTTTACTGTGTACATAAGCATGCCTTGTAAAACTGTTTTTTAAGTTAAATCTGTGCACATTCAGTTTACACATTAAAAAACCAAGAATAACTTCTATTTTTGATCGAAAAAATTAAAATCATATTATAACGATTAAAAATGATCGAAAAAATAAAAATCATAAAATAACGATTAAAAATGATCGAAAAAATAAAATTCATAAAGTAACGATTAAAAACGAACGAAAAAAAAATCATAGTATAACGATTAAAAATGATCGAAAAAATAAAAATCACGAAATAACGATGAAAAATTATCGAAAAAATAAAAATCAAAGAATAACGATAATTTTTGATTGAAAAAATATAAATCACAAAATAACGATTATACAATAAGTTTTAAATAAAAAATCCTTCATGATAACGATTATTTTCGGTCCCTGGAATAAACAGTATACAGAAGACGCATGTCGACTATCCAACCAATTTGAATTTATGGCACGAGCGGTGAGGCAAGTAAGGGTATCACAAGCGGCGCGCCTCTCTTACTTTAGCAGTATTTTCACTTGGCTGACGCTGTTAATTCCATCGTCGCCAGGGTGTCCAGATTGTTAAAAAAAGCGCAATTTCTGAAAAAAATCGCCAAAAATCGCCAATTTTAGTTTAAATAAAACTCATGAAATCGATTTAACAAATCTTTTATTTTAAAAATGATTGTTATAATATAGTTTTCAAACCCGAAAACGAATATAATACCTTCAGAGGGTAATAATAAATAACACAAATCACTTATATAATAGTATAGTGTTTCAACACATTTTGCAATAGGACTGCGCAATTATTAAATTTATTATAACTGGTATTAATTCATTAATCGCTTGGCGCTAAAAATTAAATAAAAACCTATAAAAAGGCGAGATCAGCTATTTCCACAATTTCTTAAAAATCACCAAATCAAATATGTCCGCTATAGTGTCTGAATGATTTACATTTCTGTTGGTGTCATATATTGAGCTATTCAAATTTGATAGCATACTGTTTGATATCGGAAACGTTTTGCGGCAGAAACTGTTAGCCTTCATATAACACATTATTCGAACTATTGAATTAAGGCTTTCCAACCTCATCCTATTTCGAATCTTAGTTTTTGTTGAATTCATTACTGAAAAACGCGCTCAACAAAGCATGTGAGTGCGGCAAGGATAATAATATGAATTTACTTATATTTCCAAACCTTTTATTGCCTCTTGCGTTTTTCACTCCGTAAGCAAGTATCCAAAACTCCTCAGAGTCGGATGGAATGGTTCTGAGAAAAGTTATTCCAAGGGAAAGTTAAAAGATTTAAATATTCAGTTTCCGCTGCTTTTCTTTCCTTCAAAGTCAAGCAGTGAATTGGCAGGTCCCTAAAACTCGCCCTCTTGTGATTCACACACTCTTCCGGTGACAAAATCAAAGCTTTTTTCAAAGTATTTAATTGACTAGGTAATCATATCAAAAGATCTTCGATTAGGGTTATTAAACAGTTTTGACAGTCTTTTAATATGCTTCTAAGTCAAGTTTATCACGCAGCTCATTAGCCTCTTCTGTAAAATTATCGCGGAAAACTAAGTTTTGTATATTTTTATAATTGGAAAAAAATTTTTTGAAGGGAAAAAATCGCCGATTTCCTAAATTTTTACGCGCAAATATAAAAAAAAAATCGCCAAATTGGCGCGAAATCGCCAAATCTGGACATTCTGATCGTCGCTATGACGACAAGATGTTAACTAACTTCGGTTTCCATCACGATCAACGTTGCCATTTTGATACAATTGTATAATTTTTAATACTTTTTTTTCTAAAATGTAAATCTGATACTTTTTTGTTCCCGAATGCCGTATTTTGATACTTTCGACTGGGAGAAATGAATTTTTGAAAACTATTAATAGTATTACTAGTCTAACGGTAAATATTTTTTTCTTGTTATTTAAAGTATAAGTTTAATTTGGTAACTCTTATAAGGAAAACAAAACCCGAAATTTCTTTGCTCACGCCGCTGTTATAGAGCCCCTAAACCACTTGCGCTTGCGTCGGTCGTTTGTGTGGTGTATGGGGTCGTTTGTACTAAATTGCACAGTTATTGCGCTAAAATAAAAATTATTTTGATATTTTGCTCATGCTTGTGTTATTGTACAATAATTTGTGCTGCGTATGGCGACAACTCCGAAATTTTTAGTCTAGTTTTTATTTTGGTGTCCAGATCGTGCTGCAAAGTATGGATAAAAGCGTAGAAAAAAATTATTATTTTTTATTTATTTTTTTTTTAGGTTTTAAAGCTGAAGCTATCAAATATACAACACACATTCATATTTCTTGCACATATTTACTTCAGCAACGTTTCTTCAAAATAAGGTTTGCACAATTTTATGCTGTAGTAATTTCCACAATATTGACTTATACAAGTCTCGGGTTGCGCAAGGATTTTGCGTGGTTTAGGGGCCCTATAAGTTTGTTTTTCATTATGCAAATAAGCAGACAGAAGCAAGAAATATAAATTTTTGTATAACTATGGATTTAATTATAAAATTTTGTTAATTATTTGTTTTTTGAATAATAGTTTAAAAAGAAGGTAGATTCATTGTCACTTTTCGGGCGCAATATTAACTACATGGCAATTAAACAGATTGTGACATTTCATGCTACCATACCTAATCCTCTAAAATCATTTTTTGTATTTAAATAATTTACAAAATTGAAAGAAAATTTTTCTTCGATTCGAGCAACAAAAAAAATTGAATTTCATACATCTTAATATTTGCAAAATAAGCGAACAATGTTTTCTGTGAAATTAAGGACCGGTAAATATGTTGTCCACCGCAAAAATTATTTATTATTAAATTTGTTTATTATACAGCCAATCATCCAAAATAATTTTGACGTGCTTTGCAAACGGTAGCCCAAGTAAGTCTTTATTTTCGGAGCTACGTGATATCATACAATTGTCTCTATTATAGTTAAGGACGATGATATTACTAGACTTTCCCGCATTAATTTTTATTAATGCAAATGCATTCCGATCCAGCTGAAGATTATAACAAAATGAAAGATTACGAACAACAGAAAAAAGTTAAACGTCATATGCGAACATCAAAGAGTTAGCGAATTTAAAACAGTTTGGAAAATCATTTATGCATAACATTCTGTAACCCATTAGCAACAATTTTCATCATTGAAACGTGTCGACATTCGTAGCTCACGTCGGCAAGTTGCAATGGCGATCCGAAAATTGCTGCTAAGAGTTTCGCGAACAAACTTATTTTGTATATAAAACTGACTGTAAAATATGACGAAAAAATATTTAAAAATATTATAAAGACATGTACATTAGGGTGGTAAAAAAAAAAGTAAAGTAGGAATTTTAATACCCTCACCCCCTAGGATTGTTCTATACTGAAAAAATAAATTTTTCAAATTTGAAATCAAAAAATATTTAGAGGTCGCTCCAAGCGTCAAAATTTTCCATGTATTTTATATGGAAAAAACAACTTTTCGTGGAAATGGTATAGAGTTCTTGAAAATCAATATTTTTTGATCGGCAAACTCTGATGGTTCTGGTTTTTTTTTTTAGATTAATGTTTTGTTACATGTTACATATGCAAATTCGTTTATTTGGTTTAAAATAAATAATTGTATAAAAACTCGATTTTATTTTATTTCCTTATCTCTGTGCATCGATATTCTTCAAAAGCAATTTTTACGCTAGAGAAAAACGTTCAAATTCGATTATCGATCACATCAACTTTTTTTTACTCTTGTATTGAATCCCAAATATTAAAACAAATCTCCCTTGTCAAAAAATTCCAATGTGGCAAAGCTATGCTTAATGTTTACATTTGGCGAAATGCCAAAAATCTGCTTTATAATCAAAAAATAGTAGTAATGAAACTACCTTCTTTTTTGTATCATGAGTTTAACAAACAACAGTTTTGTTTGCTTTTGAACTTTTTCTGCTTGGCAACTGATACATTTTTTTTTCAAACTCGCGGCAACGCTGATCACGATGTGTGTTTGTGGCGAGATGTTAACTTTATGTTATTCATAGTGGACGTGATGTTAACTCCTCTGCTCTGTTCCGGGTCGCCATGTTATTCATAGCGGTCGTGATGTTAACTTCTCTGCTCTGCTCCGGATTGTAATATTAAGTCCGCCGAAGAAAAATTAATTTGTATGTGATGCGTCTTCTGTATACGTTTATTGTGTGCTTGTATGCACTTATTTGTATTTTTTGTAAACTTTACACCCAAAAAAGGGTGCTTATCTTCCAAGAAAAAGAATAAGTATGCCAATCGGTTTGTTTTTACAAATGCTTCATTTAAAAAAAAAAATCAATATATATTTCTGTAACAAGGCGCTTATTCCCAGCGATCTACAAATCTCACAGAGACAAATTATTATACATCAAATTAAAGTGCTCGATATGAAATTTTGCACAAACTTTACAGATTTAAGATT
This sequence comes from Rhagoletis pomonella, assembly GCF_013731165.1. Classification (NCBI taxonomy): domain Eukaryota; kingdom Metazoa; phylum Arthropoda; class Insecta; order Diptera; family Tephritidae; genus Rhagoletis; species Rhagoletis pomonella. The sequence goes on along the minus strand of NW_023459824.1, from coordinate 2,890 downwards.
CACTAAACCATTTTCGAAATATTTGCGTCGAAATATTTTAAAATTTTTACATTGAGCAAAGCATTGCTATGTTCAGCGTCTTAGCGGGACATAAGAGAATGAAAAATTGTTCCATTTACTCGCTTTCGTCTCCGTTTTTGTTTCATATCGATCAAAGCATTGCTGCGTTCATGTGCATATAGGCAGCGATACAGCGGAAGATCTGCAAGGAAAATGTTCCCTTTGTCTCTGTTAATGACGTTGTTGCATCTGTTAATGACGTTCTTGCATATCCGTACATTCATACACGCTATCAACAACAACATCGCTGCAGCGTTGTTGGCCCTATTTTGATTTGAGCATTGTTATGTTCCATTTATTCGTTTTCGTCCCTGTTTTTGTTTCATATCGAGCAAAGCATTGCTACGTTCATACGAATGTGATACAGCGAAAGATCTGCAAAACAAAAATGTTGCTTTTGCCTCTTAACACATATCCTAAATCTTACATGGTTTATTAATGTTTTTTTTCTGAGACAAATATGGTTCTATTTTAATTATAAATCTATATATCTACATATATGTATACAATTGTACAGCGAAAGATTTTAAAATTTTTACATTGAACAAAGCATTGCTACATACATTTCGATAGGCAGCGTCTCAGCGGGATATAAGAGAATAAAAAATTGTTCCATTTATTCGCTTTCGTCTCTGTTTTTTTTCATATCGATCAAGGCATCGCTGCGTTCGTGTGCATATAGGCAGCGGTACAGCGGAAGATCTGCAAAGAAAATGTTCCCTTTGTCTCTGTACATACTAGAGAGCTGCACGATTACATACAAAGGTAACATGTTAATAATCGGCGATGCCGATCAGACATTGGCAAAGGGTGCTGTTTTTGTGACTTTAAGGCTACTCACGTTAAAAACAAAAAATACAGCCACCACAAGTGAACGATGCTTATAACAGCTCATACTGATATTGACTTCGGCAAACCTGTACTCCGAATGATCGTGCACGAAACCAGCAACCGCCGTATTTGACCGACTGCCAAAAGCACGATACTGCTTTTGGACGGTTGCCGAAAGCATGAGAGCTGATGTGAAAGACTGGCGAAGGCAAGATGTCGCAGTTAGCTAACTTGATTTGTTGCAGAGGTCAAACCGCCGCCTTTGGTTTGTTGCTGAAGGCGCGTTTGACGTGTTGCCGAAGTGATGATACTGTAGTTCAAAAACATTCAACGATACTTGCTTGTTTGAAATGAAGCGTTGATATGTACATACATACATACGTACGTATGCACATTCCTCACAACTACCCTGCAAAAAATTGTGCGACTAATCTCTAAAGAGAGTATTCCGAGATTACGGGTACAATTGGGCATTAATTAGTTCCAACTAGTCTCATTGGGGTAGTAATGGAGGTTAATTAGTCTTGACTCATCCCTTATGGGTATAATTGGAGATCAATTAGTCCCCGACTCATCTCTAACGGGTACTATTAACGATTTAATGATATGTACGCACTTAGTAAATGAAATTTCATGTGCGGCGTTGGCAAACAGAGAGAGTATTCGCCTAACAAAACTGAGCACCCCTCTTCGAATCTCAGCTGGCGCAAACTTTAATTTTTATTTTTTAAAAGTGAATAGTCGCTTTTTATACCCGTTCGGGTATAAAGGTGAACGATTGGTCTCTTCATAGGACATGCTCGAACAAAAGCGAACAGTTCATTCCATATAAAGAGATCAAATGTGGTATTAGTCGCATGTTCCTTTGCGATTGCTCCCGGAGTCTTCCCGGATTAGTCGAATTTTTTGCAGGGTAGCCAGCAGTGAGCAAAGCAATTGAATGGTAGACGCGCTATAAATACATACATACATGCATACGAGACGATAAATTACCTTTTACCACATTCGTCGTCATTTCAGCAACAAGTCAAATGGCTTTCAGCAACAAGTCAGATGATTTTCAGCAACAAGTCAAACGACTTCTGCAACAAATTATGAGCTCTCATGCTTTCGGAACCGTTCGTCTGCCGCGTTTGCTGGTTTCGTGCACGATCATTCGGAGTACAGGTTTGCGGAAGTCAATATCAGTATGAGCTGTTATAAGCATCGTTCACTTGTGGTGGCTGTATTTGCAAGACAGCACGCTATGCGCTGGTGTTCAGTCATCCTCTAATTTCGTTAGGTATCGATACACCTAAGCCAACGCCGCTGCTCAGTCATACAAAGCAGCGGTATTGATTGAGTATGAAGCAGTTGACGATCAACCAATGCCAATCCTTGATGCCGATGCGGCGAATACACGTTACTTAACTCTATATTTCGCATCGCAGGATCGCCGCATCGTCGGCTTCGTCAAGATACATAGATAGATGTTAGTAACATTCCGTTTTTTATGAAATCGTTGAGAGAGTGAGTAGAAAGATTGCAAACATTGCATGTACGTACATATAGAAAGCGAGAGCGTGCGGCAGCTGTGCTGGTCACTGTTCGGACTACCAAAATACGATTCAGGAGTAAATCACTCTTAAAATCGGGAAAAACTAAATTCCCGTAGTAGATTTTTTTTTTTATTATCGCATTCATGCGAATCAAAAAATTTCCCAATTTTTCAAGTGTAAGTAATTAGAAAATTTCCCTAATAAGTCCTTTAACTGGAAAAAGCGTCAAGAACTCTATTGACCTTGAAACCTTAGCAGAGTTGCATGAAATAGGATATCATTTTAAGAATAATTTGTTACGTACTACATTTGTCAGTATGTAGTTAGAAGAAGAGCAAAATTGAAATTAAAGAGTAAAATTAAATATAAAAATCAAATAATATAAAAAAATAAAAAAAAATAAAATAAAAAATAATAATTTTTTGGCAATCGCTCCAACTGACGATCGAACCTGGCACCTA
>NW_023459823.1:39733-47936 GCF_013731165.1 Rhagoletis pomonella | reverse complement strand
ACTAACCCTTCATATGTATATATTTAGGTTGCGGACTAACATCACAATTGCTCCGACTTTTAGTATTAAGTCATGAGGTGCAACTCTAATACTCCTACATTCTCCTGTGGATATTCAGAAACGACAGTAGATATCGACGCCATAGTAAACATTTTCTTTCACGTAAAACATATTAACCATATCTTTATTAACTATCGTACAGTGCTTATATTTTGAACCCGAAATTAATCGATCCTTCAAGTGGTTTTGATTAATTACTCAGAATCGGTCGTTAACTACAAAATTTCAGTACAAAAATCTTCATAAAAAATAAATAAAATAATCAATTTCTCTGAAACGCATATATATGGAGAGTTTAAAATACTTTACCGTTCTCTCAATCCGTCTGCCAGGACTTCTTTTTTAAGTTTTCCAGCTTTAAAAATATACAAAATTGAAAATAAATTTACACTATACAGAGACAAAAGCAACATTTTTGTTTTGCAGATCTACAGCTGTATCGCTACCTAATTCGCACGAACGTAGCAATGCATTGCTCGATATGAAACAAAAATAGGGACGAAAGCGAATAAATGGAACTACTTTTCGTTCTCTTATGTCCCGCTGAGACGCTGCCTATCGAAATGAACGTAGCAATTCTTTGCTCAATGTAAAAATTGTAAAGCTTTAAGCGCACAAATTTAGAATGAAAAGAAATTTAAATGTGAAAAGTTTGTGCAAAGTTTCAGATCGAGCACTTTAATTTGATGTATAATAGTAGACCGCTGTGAATAAGCGCCTTGTTTTAGAATAATATTTATGTAGATAAATAAAAATGAGCGAAACAAAATCTTTATTTCATTACATGTGGTCATTGTTGTTAAGCCATAAAATCCTTATTATAAAATAGAAGTTTTTTTTACTCTGTACTTACAATATTGCAGTCAATAAAAATCACGACAAATATTTTTCATTATGTCTGCTGCTTGAAAAAGTACCTACTTGACCCTTACTGTAAATTTTCTTAGTAAACGAGCATATATTTCTTGAGAGGTAATTTAAGAAATTTTGATAGAAGAAAATTTCTTTTTAATTTCTTGGACGTGATTTTATTTCGTTTTTGTTAATGGCCTTTTTCTTAAAAAATAAAGTAGGTTCAAATCTAGCTACCAGATTGAAAATTATAATACACTTTTTTCTGAAATAAACTAGACATAGCAAAAAACAAAATTATTTTGTAAAATAATAAAAAGAAAAATGAGTTACGCATTTGGAAGCTGCAAAATTACAAAATATCACTTCCAGGAAGACGATACAAATGTTTTTTAAATTTCCAGCGCTTCCTTTTGTGAATTCGATATTTAAATCTGAAGTTAAAAGATAACAAAACTAATATGAAAATAAGAAGATCAGAAAAATTACATCTTGATGGGTTGGTTCTATTTATTAAATAAAATCGTTTAATAATGTTAACGCAACATACATACACATAGATTAATTTCCAGTTTGGGGTTGGGGTCAGAAATACCATAAACGTAAGTAGGATGCCATTATCCATTGTATTTCGAAGTTAAATTGCATTCATATATCATATACTAGACTGGTTTGGTTTCGTCTAAGAAGACTAAAATATTTACACTTAATAACTATGGAAAAAATCCCCATCTCGAAATTTGCCAATTTATTTTTAAATATTAACAAATTTGCAACATGAACAAATTATGAAGCTTCAAAACACCCAGTGTCTACTGAAACTACCTTAATTTTTACATGGTTTAAACAGCTTTATAGATTGATGTTTTCAATTATAAACCTTTTTAAATCTACGTTATTTTGTATGAATATGGCTATAAGTTTTAGGTAAAAATATTTATTCATAGAATAGTAAATATATTACGATTACTTTTTATACCGATGCTCAATTTGTCACTCCCGCCACAATTTAAGCTGAAACATAAAACCTATAATTACAAAATAAGAAAGTAAAACCGTCCTAAATGTATGCATACATACATAATTAGCAGAAGAACTACGATACGAACTAGTACCTGATTTTACATTCGTGCTGTCCACTTAGGTCAAAGAGTTTAAATTTGAAAAACATAATTCATTTGTATTAAAAATGTTTCAGATTTATACCTAGGGCTTTATAATCAAGCAATTTTTAAACTCTAATTTGCTAAAAAAGTTCCTTGCACTTATTTTACATACAACTTTCTTTTCTAGCGTTTGCTTCACAGCGCAACTGCTCAAATGGCGTAAGTGGCTTGCGAGCAAATGAGCTCTTGCGTTTATTCACAAGCAGCGTTGCCAACTTTTGATTTTCTAAAAGCATCAAAAACTTGGAAAAAAGGCGTTTTACCAAACTAAAAGCACCAAATTTTTTTAATCTAAGGATACTTTTTTCATAACAGTTTGTATTTAACAAAAGCAAAAAATTAACGATATTTACAACAATACATACATAAATCAATACACAAAACGTTTTCGCTCATAACGATTGAATAGCCTCTACACATGAGTAGTATATTTATGCCGGTTCTGGAACCGGAGCAGCAGCGCTGCTGCACCGGCTCCAGAACCGGCATATGGTTTGCTGTTGCTCCGGTGCAGAACCGCTATACGGTTTGCTGGTGCTCTGCCGCAAGCTTTGGTGCTCCGCCAAATGATGTCGCCGATCGTAATCCAAGTTCAGAACCCAGATAAAAGCCGCAAGATGTCGCTGGTGACAAGTCTGAGTCCGGAACCGGAACCAATCACAGGGTGTTCCGCTGATGGAAATCCGAGAAACCCGATACCATTCAGAACCGGAGTCGATCACAGGGTGTACCGCTGATGGAAATCTGAGAAATCCGATACCAGGTGGTTTATATGTCGAAAATGAGTAAAGTTTGTTGGTATGCAGTCGGAAATATATACAAACGTACATATGTACATATGTATATACATATATAGATGCTCCACCCCTAGAAAAGTGTGTTAATAATGTGTACATAGTTGATTGCTAAGTATTTAATATGTATGTGTATATGAATGGAAAGGCCTGTTGATGTTGATGATGAGAACAAATAAAATTTAATTTGAAATAAAAGAAAGTTTTATAATTACTTATTTATTTTGATAATAAGAATTTTAAGCATAAATGTCCACAATTATATGAATTATAGCTTTGCTGTTGATTATAGTTATAGTTAATGTTTTTTCCTAAATACTTTATTATTTGCTTAGGAGGCTGTAAGTTTCCAAAGCTATCGAAGTAATCAATCTCATTATCGTTTTTCCAGTAAGCTACCCAATGCGTTCCCGGACCCTTTGAACTATCCAAATTTATTATTCCACATTCTCTCTTAAATGGTTTACGTGGTAACTTGTCACACATAATTACTCCTCTAAAATTTGAAATAAATTTTGAATACTTCTTTAAGTCTACATCAGTAAGAGGTCTTCTGGGTAGCTTTATTAAGAGTTTTTTTGGTATGGTTTTAAATATAATCCGAATCCCTTTTTATAAGGCTTTAAAAACATTCCTTTTCCCATTGAAATAGCTTCCATTGTATTATTATGACGTTTCGCCTCCAATAACTGCTCCTTTCCAGTTTTTATAGCATTGATTGTTTTAATAATTCCTGCTGTACCGCCAGATAGACTTCCAAGTGCTCCTAATGCTACGAATAAAGGCGCTAATGGGAGAAATCCTCCAGATTTAGGTAATGGTATTACACGTGGTGCTTTTATTATAGATTTTTTTCCTCTAAAAATATTATTTACAACCTTTCGTGAAATTTTAATTGCATCTTTTAAGTTATCACTTTTCTTTAAATTTTGTTTAGCACTTTTTAAAGCATGTTTGAAGAGATGATAACCAGTTTTTCCTCCCACTTTCTTAGTTTAACTATAAATGTTCCCCATACCGAATTTCGTTTTTGTCTTCATTATATTTGTAACTAACCAAGCATTTGTTTTCCCATTAGGATTGCTATCCTTCGATTTAACTCTTTCCCAAGCCTTCTCAATTAATTTTTTATCAGCAATATGTCGGTTTTCTAAATCTTTATTATATAAATATGATATATCATGTTCTCTACAAGCAGTGTCTAGTAGATTAATCCCTCGATCTCCTCTTACTAAAAGTTTCCGTAGTTTCGTTCCAGGTTCACAAAATTGATAACTAGGCAAATGAAGTTCAATAGGAAGCTTATTAATTATATTATTTATAAAACCTTTTCCAACGACTAACGATTTAAGAATAAGCATATTTTCATAAATAACTCTCATATAAAATAATATTATATTCAAATGAACGCTGAAGTTTTTTTAGTAAATCTATAGTTCTATATAATTAAATTTTAAATTTCTAAATACCAATTCAACAGTTAATTTATATTCAAATACATGATACATCATATGATTTAGAATAAACTTCTACATCATATATCGTTTCCCTATTTGTTCTACTATAATACTTTAATTTAGTCTTAATATCTAAACCCCTTCTTTCATATTCATGTTGGTTTTGATGTTGCTCCATTATGTACTCCTCAATTTCACCGCCACAAACGGTTAGGAATTTTCCATTGTCATCCTCTTCATCCCATTTTTTGTTAAAAAAAAAAAACATGGGCTACTCTGACTGGGATGCCCAAAACCTTTAACCGGGGACCCTCATCTTCATCTGCAATACATATATAAGGGTTTTTCATGTCTTCAAAGCACAACATCTCCAATTCGAAATCGAAATTGTACTCTCCATGATGCTCGCTATTGAGGATTCGATTGATTCCAGGCATGATGTGTTTTATAAGTATCTTTAAACACAGTAATAATTTCTAATGTACAGTATTAGCTTATTTATACATATTTCATAACTATATAAAAAGCATTGAGGTAAACTGTTGATAAAGAACATATTTAAATATACATATATTTTAGTAATCTATTTTATACTTCATAATATGATTCAATTAAAATGTGGAAATAATCTTAAACTCAATGTTGCTGTCAAAGAATATATTTATTTTTCAAATGCAAATATTATAAATAGCCTTGATCTTGATTTCATCATCATTGTTTGCCTAATAAGTATAGTAACGCCAAGTGGACGATAACGAATCCCACTTAAACATATGTGACCTGGTCTACGAAAAGGGAGCTTACGTGCGAAAACTAGTTTTCTGTGAAAAAGCTGTTAAAAGTAAGCAACTCGTTTCGTCAGTTTCTCATTATCTCGTTAATTGTTCTCCGCGCCGGACGTCCAGTAAGTGTTGTTGTTGGTCCAGTAAGTGTTGTTGTTGGTCGGAATATTATTATAGTTCATCGTGTAAGTTGCTAGTGTGGAACATTTAAAAAAGTAACACTGAAGAAGTGACGTTTACTGTTTCTGTTGATTATCGTCTTCGCATTTCGCATGAAATGAAACATGAGTGTTGATGAGGAGTTCAGTGCCGTATACGGACAATATTTCCATGAAAAGGATGATGAAAACGATGATGAAAACTATGAAGAGAGCGATGATGATGAAGACGAAGTATGTGTGTCTCAGGCAGGTCCATCTTCCTCAGGATCAACACGTAAAAAGATCTCAAGGAAAACGACAACAAAGAAAAACACATAAACTACTCAGCATTATTATTTTTGGCCCATAATACGTTTTTCTAGTGTATAATCATGTCTTTATAGCTTATAATTCAATGTAGTTTGTTCATTACCAATAAATTATATTTTGTCGTATTTTTACTCTTCTTTCTCTACATTTTTAGTACACTTCTAAGCAAGTTAGGATTTTCTGCTTTTCACCACGTGAAAAAGCATCTCATCTTCCATCCGAATCAACCAAAAAGTGAAAATTGATTTTTTGACACCTAAGTCCCCTTTCCGTAGACCAGGTCACATATACAAAAAAAATGCTCATAAAAGTATGTGTATATTTAAATGTTTTATTCATCTAGCATTATTCATTCATTCATATATTGCTGACTTAGTGAGAAAAGTTGTTAAGCATACTTCTTATGAAAACTCATATTTTGTTATAGAAAGCAGGAGATATTAATAATACATCGTTTCGAAAAAAGATTAGGTTACTTGTTTTTCGCGTTTATATTCATTGAAAGACAAATTTATTAAATTCAAAAGAGTCACCGAATGTCTAACAAATTCAAAAATAATACGAAATCTTTTCATCTTTCACATATGAATGGAAAGGTCTGCTGATGTTGATGATGAGAACAAAAAAAATTTAACTTGAAATAAAATAAAGTTTTATAATTACTTATTTATTTTTATTTATTATTAGATATTTAATGAAGAAATAAATTTTCTTAATATTATTAAATTTTTTTTCAGCACATATCATAGAATTTTCATGATATTTACAAGTATTTATATTTATATTTATATTTTTAATATACAAATTCTTTAAATTTGGACAATTTAAATCATCTAAATTATATAAAATAATATCGTATCCGAATAAACGTTGAATCCATCTGATTTTCTCCAATCCCTTAGCATATAATATATAATTTTTTTCTTTTCATTAATGAATGGATATATTCAATAACAGCCATTAAAGTCGAATCACCATCTTCCCATTTTAATCCATGATGATTATGATATAACCAGTTATTAGTTGTTTTATCCCGTATCGTCAACTTAGATTCTTCAAAAGGAGGTTGAATAAGAAACGTTGTTATGTATGAATCATATGTTGATATGCTGACTTCTTTAGCAATAAATTTCCTATTAAAATAGAATCCCTGAACATCTATAACCAACGTATATTCCTCTGACATTATATAGCTTAAACTTTTTTTTTTTTTAAATTCGTTTAAAAAATAGTCTTATGAGTTTCTATAAAGGTTTATAATATTTTTTTAGAATCTAATGAAATCCTATTTAAATAATTGCAAACATAAGTATATATTAGAGCCACCAATTTTATTAACTAATCGATTACACTCTGCTGAATAACGAAAACCAAATAACAAATTAATCTTTTTATATACTACATTTACATTCTTTTTATATGTCATATTTATATAATAAATCCATCTCATTCTATTAAAAGTTAAGAAATTTCCATATTCATATCATGTTTATAACTTTTAATATCAATTAATGTGACATCTGAGCGTAGTGTAGTATCATCTCCAGTAACAATTTCAATTTCACCGTTACTTGAAATTTTCTCGAATGCAACCTGACGATACTTAAAACAAGAAATATTCAGTTTGCGTTGAAGGAAATCACTATCATATATACAACGAATTCTTAGCATAATATTATTCTCATATCTCAATTATTCCTAAAAATTTTTTTGCTCTTTTTATATTAGATCTTGTCTAAATGCTTCTATGGCTTCCTGTGTTGTGAAAAACTTTTTCGGATTAGATGTAGGCGCTTCTGATGTCGTTTCAGGAATAGATATTTTATTTACACTGAACCAAAAATCCATCTCTAGATCAAAGAAAAACTTTCCTTACTTTAAAATCGAAAACTCTTCCTCATTATATTTATTTTTTTAATTTTAATTGTTTATTAGTAAATGTGGTTTTTCCCGTACCACACGGGGTTTTAATTTAAAATATTGATGGCCATAATATACTATAAGATATTTTTTCCCCGTCCAGTAGTACTCTACTTCAGGAAGAGAATTTTTAGGTATTTCATCACAAAACACCTGTAGGCCACGCGATTCCACATCTTCAGTAGATATTACATTCCATAGGTTCTCCATTTGTATAAAATTCAGTCTATAAACGTATATAAAAAATACAATATTAGGTATGTTCTGAAATTCGTTCGATTTGAAATCGATAAGATTTTGGAAATATTTGTATGGATTTTTAATCATAAAACTCATAATTTGGTATTGATACCGGTGATATAACATCGCGATAAAGAGATAAGTTTATATACTACATTTTCATTTCTCTAATAAGCATAAGAATTCAGAAATTAGCTGGCTTTCAAAACTTCAATCACATTTAATAAATCAATGGCAATTTAAAAATAGCCAAACAAAAAATTCTATGCTATACATATTTATATATTTAATTTCTCTGATAAGCCCCAAGTTGTGGTGTGATTTTTAAAACACTAATATATTAGCCTATTCATCTTTTTTATTAATATAAGAATAACCTTGATCTTGATTTCATCATCATTGTTTGTCTAATAAGTATATTAATGCCAAGTGGACGATAACGAGCCCACATAAATATATAAA
>NW_023459823.1:0-29733 GCF_013731165.1 Rhagoletis pomonella | reverse complement strand
TGGAATCGCGTGGCCTACAGGTGTTTTGTGATGAAATACCTAAAAATTCTCTTCCTGAAGTAGAGTACTACTGGACGGGGAAAAAATATCTTATAGTATATTATGGCCATCAATATTTTAAATTAAAACCTCGTGTGGTACGGGAAAAACCACACTTACTAATAAACAATTAAAATAAAAACAAGTAAGAAAGTCTAAGTTCGGGCGGAGCCGAACATTAAATACCCGGCGCAAATATTAAATATATGATTTTCACCTTTCCGAAAGCTACCGCTACATGGTAAGCCGGGGTGTATCAATTTTGAGTAAATTAGCGTCCTTAAATTTCAAAATATTGACGTTTCAAGCATTTCTAAAATTTACCGTTATATGAAAAGCCATAATTTTAGTCCGATTTCAATAATTTTCATCGCTTTGCTTTTATGTAGCAAGCACAATAAAAATACCGAGTTTGGTACAAATTGGTAGAACGGTTACCGAGATACATATATGTGATCATAAGTGGGCGGTGCCACGCCCATTTTTCAAATTTTATTATAGACGTATTTCCTGGTAAGGAATTGTTGCAAGCATCAATTTTGAATAAATTGGCTTTAAAATTTACTGATTAATCGAAGACTTCGTATTTATCCAAATTACTGTTATATGAGATGTGGACGTGGTTATGGTCCGATTTTAAAAATTTTCGGCCATTTGGTATCCTGTACCAAGGCAAATAACTGTGCCAAGTTTGGAAGAAATCGGTGCAGCGGTTACCAAGATATACACATGTAACCATAAGTGGGCGTGGCTACGCCCATTTTTCAAAAATTTATAACATTCTTATTTTTCGTCTAAAAATTATTGTAAATATCAATTTTGAGTTAATAATCTTCAGTAGTTACTAAAATATCGCAGTTTTCGTATTTCTGAAAATTACCGTTATATGGGAGGTAGGCGTGGTTATAGTCCGATTTTGCACATTTTCAATACCGTCCGTCCTACGCCCGAAAGAAGTACACGTGCCAAGTTTCGTTAAGATATCTTAATTTTTACTCGAGTTATCGTGTGCACAGACGGACGGACAGACGGACGGACGGACGGACAGACAGTCACCGCTTAATCGATTTCTCTTTTCATCCTGATCATTTATGTATACATTTGTCTATATCTATCTCGATTCGTTTTGCCTGTTACAAACAACCGTTATGTGAACAAAGTTATAATACCCTTGTGCACAAGTGCGCTCGGGTATAAAAATAAATATAATGAGGAAGAGTTTTCGATTTTAAAGTAAGGAAAGTTTTTCTTTGATGTAGAGATGGATTTTTGGTTCAGTGTAAATAAAACATCTATTCCTGAAACGACACCAGAAGCGCCTACATCTAATCCGAAAAAGTTTTTCACAACACAGGAAGCCATAGAAGCATTTAGGCAAGATCTAATACAAAAAGAGAAAAATATTTCGGGAATAATTGAGAGCTCACAACCCTTTTATAGACATTTTCAGCTTCAATATGAAGATAATATTATGCTATGAATTCGCTGTACATATAATAGTGATTTCCTTCAACGTAAACTGAATATTTCTTGTTTTGTGTATCGCCAGGTTGCATTCGAGAAAATTTTAAGTAACGGTGAAATTGAAATTGTTACTGGAGATGATATCACACTAGGCTCAGATGTCACATTCATTGATATTAAAAGTTATAAGCATTATATGGATTTGGAAATTTCTTAACTTTTAATACTATAATATGGATTTGCCGTATTCATATGACATATAAAAAGATTAATTTGATATTTTGTTTTCATTACTCAGCGGAGAGTGATCGATTAGTTAATAAAATTGGTGGTTCTAATACATACTTATGTTCACAATTATTTAAATAGGGTTTGAATAGACTCTAACAAAATAATATAAACTTTTATAGAAATTCATAAGACTATTTTTTAAGTGAATTTAAAAAAAAGGTCAATCTATATAATGTTAGAGGAATATACGTTGGTTATAGACGTTCAGGGAGTCTATTTTAATAGGAAATTTATTGCTAAAGAAGTCAGCATATCAACATGTATAGAACATATATATCATATATAAAAACGTCTCTTATTCAACTTCCTTTTGAAGAATCCAAGTTAACGATACGGGATAAAACAACTAATAACTGGTTATATCATAATCATCATGGATTAAAATGGGAAGATGGTGATTCGACTTTAATGGCTGTTATTGAATATATCCATTCATTAATGAAAAGAAAAAATTATATATTCTATGCTAAAGGATTGGAGAAAATCAGATGGATTCAACATTTATTCGGATACGATATTATTTTATATAATTTAGATGATTTAAATTGTCCAAATTTAAAGAATTTATATATTAAAAATATAAATAAAATAAACAATTAAAATAAAAAAAAAATAATATAATGAGGTTTTTTATTGATTTGAGTCAAAATGAATTTGAAAATACAGAGTTTTCTCTAAAACTACCTAATAATTATACTATAAACATAAAACTGAACTTTAAACTAATGAAATGGACTCAAAGTGATCAAAATGGATTAAAAGAGGACGTAAATAAAACATCTATCCCTGAAACAACATCAGAAGCACCTACATCTAATCCGAAAAAGTTATTCACAACACAGGAAGCCATAGAAGTATTTAGACAAGATCTAATATAAAAAGAGAAAAAAAATGTTTAGGAATAATTGAGATATGAGGATAATATTATGCTAAGAATTCGTTGTATATATGATAGTGATTTCCTTCAACGCAAACTGAATATTTCTTGTTTTAAGTATCGTCAGGTTGCATTCGAGAAAATTTCAAGTAACGGTGAAATTGAAATTGTTACTGGAGATGATACTACACTACGCTCAGATGTCACATTAATTGATATTAAAAGTTATAAACATGATATGAATATGGAAATTTCTTAACTTTTAATAGAATGAGATGGATTCATTATATAAATATGACATATAAAAAGAATGTAAATGTAGTATATAAAAAGATTAATTTGATATTTGGTTTTCGTTATTCAGCGGAGTGTAATCGATTAGTTAATAAAATTGGTGGCTCTAATACATACTTATGTTTGCAATTATTTAAATAGGATTTCATTAGATTCTAAAAAAATATTATAAACCTTTATAGAAACTCATAAGACTATTTTTTAAACGAATTTAAAAAAAAAAAGTTTAAGCTATATAATGTCAGAGGAATATACGTTGGTTATAGATGTTCAGGGATTCTATTTTAATAGGAAATTTATTGCTAAAGAAGTCAGCATATCAACATATGATTCATACATAACAACGTTTCTTATTCAACCTCCTTTTGAAGAATCTAAGTTGACGATACGGGATAAAACAACTAATAACTGGTTATATCATAATCATCATGGATTAAAATGGGAAGATGGTGATTCGACTTTAATGGCTGTTATTGAATATATCCATTCATTAATGAAAAGAAAAAATTATATATTATATGCTAAGGGATTGGAGAAAATCAGATGGATTCAACGTTTATTCGGACACGATATTATTTTATATAATTTAGATGATTTAAATTGTCCAAATTTAAAGAATTTATATATTAAAAATATAAATATAAATACTTGTAAATATCATGAAAATTCTATGACATGTGCTGAAAAAAAATGTAATAATATTAAGAAAATTTATTTCTTCATTAAATATCTAATAATAAATAAAAATAAATAAGTAATTATAAAACTTTATTTTATTTCAAGTTAAATTTTTTTTGTTCTCATCATCAACATCAGCAGACCTTTCCATTCATATGTGAAAGATGAAAAGATTTCGTATTATTTTTGAATTTGTTAGACATTCGGTGACTCTTTTGAATTTAATAAATTTGTCTTTCAATGAATATAAACGCGAAAAACAAGTATCCTAATCTTTTTTCGAAACGATGCTTTCTATAACAAAATATGAGTTTTCATAAGAAGTATGCTTAACAACTTTTCTCACTAAGTCAGCAATATATGAATGAATGAATAATGCTAGATGAATAAAACATTTAAATATACACATACTTTTATGAGCATTTTTTTTGTATATGTGACCTGGTCTACGGAAAGGGGACTTAGGTGTCAAAAAATCAATTTTCACTTTTTGGTTGATTCGGATGGAAGATGAGATGCTTTTTCACGTGGTGAAAAGCAGAAAATCCTAACTTGCTTAGAAGTGTACTAAAAAATGTAGAGAAAGAAGAGTAAAAATACGACAAAATATAATTTATTGGTAATGAACAAACTACATTGAATTATAAGCTATAAAGACATGATTATACACTAGAAAAACGTATTATGGGCCAAAAATAATAATGCTGAGTAGTTTATGTATTTTTCTTTGTTGTCGTTTTCCTTGAGATCTTTTTACATGTTGATCCTGAGGAAGATGGACCTGCCTGAGACACACATACTTCGTCTTCATCATCATCGCTCTCTTCATAGTTTTCATCATCCTTTTCATGGAAATATTGTCCGTATACGGCACTGAACTCCTCATCAACACTCATGTTTCATTTCATGCGAAATGCGAAGACGATAATCAACAGAAACAGTAAACGTCACTTCTTCAGTGTTACTTTTTTAAATGTTCCACACTAGCAACTTACACGATGAACTATAATAATATTCCGACCAACAACAACACTTACTGGACCAACAACAACACTTACTGGACGTCCGGCGCGGAGAACAATTAACGAGATAATGAGAAACTGACGAAACGAGTTGCTTACTTTTAACAGCTTTTTCACAGAAAACTAGTTTTCGCACGTAAGCTCCCTTTTCGTAGACCAGGTCACATATGTTTGATGATGATGAAATCAAGATCAAGGCTATTTATAATATTTGCATTTGAAAAAATAAATATATTCTTTGACAGCAACATTGAGTTTAAGATTATTTCCACATTTTAATTGAATCATATTATGAAGTATAAAATAGATTACTAAAATATATGTATATTTAAATATGTTCTTTATCAACAGTTTACCTCAATGCTTTTTATATAGTTATGAAATATGTATAAATAAGCTAATACTGTACATTAGAAATTATTACTGTGTTTAAAGATACTTATAAAACACATCATGCCTGGAATCAATCGAATCCTCAATAGCGAGCATCATGGAGAGTACAACTTCGATTTCGAATTGGAGATGTTGTGCTTTGAAGACATGAAAAACCCTTATATATGTATTGCAGATGAAGATGAGGGTCCCCGGTTAAAGGTTTTGGGCATCCCAGTCAGAGTAGCCCATGTTTTTTTGTAACAAAAAATGGGATGAAGAGGATGACAATGGAAAATTCCGAACCGTTAGTGGCGGTGAAATTGAGGAGTACATAATGGAGCAACATCAAAACCAACATGAATATGAAAGAAGGGGTTTAGATATTAAGACTAAATTAAAGTATTATAGTAGAACAAATAGGGAAGCGATATATGATGTAGAAGTTTATTCTAAATCATATGATGTATCATGTATTTGAATATAAATTAACTGTTGAATTGGTATTTAGAAATTTAAAATTTAATTATATAGAACTATAGATTTATTAAAAAAACTTCAGCGTTCATTTGAGTATAATATTATTTTATATGAGAGTTATTTATGAAAATATGCTTATTCTTAAATCGTTAGTCGTTGGAAAAGGTTTTATAAATAATATAATTAATAAGCTTCCTATTGAACTTCATTTGCCTAGTTATCAATTTTGTGAACCTGGAACGAAACTACGGAAACTTTTAGTAAGAGGAGATCGAGGGATTAATCTACTAGACACTGCTTGTAGAGAACATGATATATCATATTTATATAATAAAGATTTAGAAAACCGACATATTGCTGATAAAAAATTAATTGAGAAGGCTTGGGAAAGAGTTAAACCGAAGGATAGCAATCCTAATGGGAAAACAAATGCTTGGTTAGTTACAAATATAATGAAGACAAAAACGAAATTCGGTATGGGGAACATTTATAGGAAAACTAAGAAAGTGGGAGGAAAAACTGGTTATCATCTCTTCAAACATGCTTTAAAAAGTGCTAAACAAATTTTAAAGAAAAGTGATAACTTAAAAGATGCAATTAAAATTTCACGAAAGGTTGTAAATAATATTTTTAGAGGAAAAAAATCTATAATAAAAGCACCACGTGTAATACCATTACCTAAATCTGGAGGATTTCTCCCATTAGCGCCTTTATTCGTAGCATTAGGAGCACTTGGAAGTCTATCTGGCGGTACAGCAGGAATTATTAAAACAATCAATGCTATAAAAACTGGAAAGGAGCAGTTATTGGAGGCGAAACGTCATAATAATACAATGGAAGCTATTTCAATGGGAAAAGGAATGTTTTTAAAGCCTTATAAAAAGGGATTCGGATTATATTTAAAACCATACCAAAAAAACTCTTAATAAAGCTACCCAGAAGACCTCTTACTGATGTAGACTTAAAGAAGTATTCAAAATTTATTTCAAATTTTAGAGGGGTATTTATGTGTGACAAGTTACCACGTAAACCATTTAAGAGAGAATGTGGAATAATAAATTTGGATAGTTCAAAGGGTCCGGGAACGCATTGGGTAGCTTACTGGAAAAACGATAATGAGATTGATTACTTCGATAGCTTTGGAAACTTACAGCCTCCTAAGCAAATAATAAAGTATTTAGGAAAAAACATTAACTATAACTATAATCAACAGCAAAGCTATAATTCATATAATTGTAGACATTTATGCTTAAAATTCTTATTATGAAAATAAATAAGTAATTATAAAACTTTCTTTTATTTCAAATTAAATTTTATTTGTTCTCATCATCAACATCAACAGGCCTTTCCATTCATATACACATACATATTAAATACTTAGCAAACAACTAATTATGTACACATTATTAACACACTTTTCTAGGGGTGGAGCATCAGTATATGTATATACATATGTACGTATGTACGTTTGTATATATTTCTGACTGCATACCCACACACTTTACTAATTTTCGACATATAAACCACCTGGTATCGGATTTCTCAGATTTCCATCAGCGGTACACCCTGTGATCGATTCCGGTTCTGAATGGTATCGGATTTCTCGGATTTCCATCAGCGGAACACCCTGAGATCGGTTCCGGTTCCGGACGCAGACTTGTCACCAGCGACATCTTGCGGCTTTTATCTGGGTTCTGAACTTGGATTACGATCGGCGACATCTTTTGGCGGAGCAGCAAAGCTTGCGGCAGAGCACCAGCAAACCGTATAGCGGTTCTGCACCGGAGCAACAGCAAACCATATGCCGGTTCTGGAACCGGAGCAGCAGCGGAGCTCCAGAACCGGCATAAATATACTACTCACATGCTATGATGACTCATGCTTACGACGTAATATCGAAGTACTATTAATACTACTATATCTCGAGAAAGAAAAATCGAATCGCAACACACGAAAATAATGCCCTAAGTAGAAATGAGCAACAAATTTGATGTTTTCATTATATAACCTCAAATATCGCAAAAACCCGTGTTTTTGGCAATTTGGGGTAGGATAACTAAAAACTATAGTACTATAGCAATTGTGCGGCCAGATTTGGATTCAGCACCAAGAAACGATGTGTTTTACTCAGGTGGTAAAAAATCAAAATTTGTACAAACAATTAGAAAATAAAAAATAAATACTTAACTTACCTGCGTACCACCATTTTCAACGCGACTAGAATTCACAAGGTGAGTTTGCAACTTCAGCTTTTTATCCATCATGGTTGTATTTTAGTGCATTTAAATTTGTATATTCTTGTAAATTCGGCATCTTCATGAGACACCGCAGCTTATAATATTTCAAATTATTTCAGGTTTTAACAATCTCGGAGTAATATTAGTTCAAAAAAAGCACCAAAAAATGTACTAGGCACTAAGTATTTTTTTTTGGCGTTTTAATTTTCAAAAAGCACTAAATCTAGTGCTTAAAGCACCAAGTTGGCAACTATGTTCACAAGCCTTTCAGATTCATAATTGTAAGCGAAACGAAGCCAGTGAGCAATATGGATTGGAGCTCATAAGCAGGCATGGGCAGAGAGTTAGCAGGTGCTAAAAGAGCGTAAGCGTCGCGTGTACGTATACAAGCGAGAGCGCAGCGATGAGAACACGACAGCATGCAAATGAATTAGGCACACTAACACATTCTCGCTTTTAGCTCACGCTTGTTTGTGGTAGTGCCCACCTCTGCTCATAAGCTAAACACTTGTGATTACTTGCTCAACACAAGCTCACTAGCTCACAAGCCAGCGCTCTCTTCTTCATAACAATAAGTGAGCGCCATTCACTCACAATATAACCAGTAAACAACCTTGGGTGAATTTGTCGACTGCCTTCCTCGGGGATGAATATGCCAGGGATGAAATTATTGGTACACACGCCTTCTAAGCACGCAGGGTTGCTTTTGAGAAACAAAAAATAATTAGCTCAAAATAGTTTCAAAAAGTATAGTGTAAAACGAAAATTATTGAATAATTCTACATAAAATTGTATACGTAAAGGACTTACTATGTAAACTATTGGAACAAAACTTGTTAAAAAACTATTGGAATAAAACGAGTATCTGAACGCTCGAAGCGCTGCCACTAAGGGCCCGTTTTTCAGTGCACGGCCATGGTTTAAACTCAGTTTAAACGGCCGATCTGGCTGGCTTAAACTAAGATCAGCCAATCAAATGTCCACCAAGTTTAAACTGGCACTGAAAAATTTGCCCTAAAATGAGCAACTACAAAAAAAATACTTCTCTGGGGTTACTGCCGCCGTGGTGAATATATGTTTCTATTTATTTTTCTTCTGTTTACGCGAAAAACAATGGAGGTAGTAATTTTCGTTGAATTTCATCAAGAATCTGTACATTTTATGCTTTTGTTTTATAATTTCTCGAATTTTAAGTGTTAGCAAGAACAAGCCGAGCCGAGCAAGAATCACACCTACATACCTGACGGTTTTGAAGTGTTTTTTGTTTAATAATCGCATGGCTTTCAGTTCTAGAAGAATTAAAGTCCGTAGAGACATATTTTTTTATATAATTGCAGCATTTTAATTGCATAATCTCTTTTGCACTACAGAAACTCTCCAAAATTTCCAGCAGTAAAAAGTTACGAATTGGCACAGCAGAAATATAAAATTTTCTTACCATAGTAAAAAGTTGTTTTTCACCATAGCACTTTTCTACTCATTGGTACAGGCTTATGACCCTATTCATAAAAAATAAAGTAAGCTTAAAGAGCTTTATAAATTGACGTTTTCATACATTTTTCAATTTATAAACCTTTTATAAAGCTACTTTATTTTTTATGAATAAGGCCATTAGAGTAATAAATTGTTTTAAATGAAAAAAATAATAACTCCATCACTTCCTTAAAATTGTAAAGTTTGTTTTACTAATCTCTTTAATTATTAGAGCAATATAGAATCATTTTACTAGTTTATTATTACTTAATACAAAATGTAAACATTTACTTACCAAACCTTTAATTGATTCGGTGATAGAAACAAGACCTACGGATACTTAAGTATTTAAATATATATTATGTTTGTTTTATATTGCTGTAAATATTTTTTTAGATTTTAGCATTCATATTTTGGATTCATCTTACTCATTTGTTTAACTACTGCACCATTTATAATTTTCTTTTAATAAGATCAAGATATATCAAATGCTTAAATTTATTTGTCTAATAACAATGCAGCACACAACCCTGAAATCTAAGAAAAGTTCTGAGGAAGGCTATTAAATAGCAGCATACAACCGAGTGCCTTCCCCAAGGGTGAATATAGCTACAACAACAACGATTACTACAACAACCCAAAAACGTTGGCTACTGTCTATACTCTGTCATTCACACTTGCTTACTCTCCGTGATTATTTCACTTGCTTCACACTTATAGCTGAAATACAATGCCGGCGAACGGCGAACTCACCACAGCGAAATTCGCGCTGTCAAAATTAGAACACCCGCAAGCATATGAAATTGAACACAGCCGAAGCGAAATGCGAAGTTCGCTTAGCGGCGTTTCATGGCGATAGATTTATATCTATCGCCCTGCTGGGCGATGACAGCTGTGCGTGCCAAAGGTGGCCGTATTTGTTTTTTGCTTTAAAAGTTTTAAAAGAAAACAACCTAAACACGATTTTTTTTTGTTGTTTGAAAAATATAGTTGTGGATTCGTTAAATCTGGCTTGAAACAAATTATTTATAATAATCTTTCTTTGTTTTACATTTATATTTGTTATCTTTTCCTCATTTCTAAATATGGTTTAGTTTTTTCTAAATATGGTCACCCAAATTATAAAGGCGACCAAATGGGATCAGCTGTTTTCGCTACCGCTCTAATTCTGTTTAAGTAGGCGAAATAGCTGGGCGAACGGTGAACGACAGCATCGCCTAATTCAGCGAAGTTTGTCGTTCGCCGGTATTGTATTTCAAGCATTAGTTTCTCGCAAGCAGCTCAACGTTGTGTTTTATTCATTCAGTGCAGGACTCTGACGCACACAGTCAATTGTGTGAAACACAATCCTTTTATGAACAATACGTTAAGTTGAATGGAATTTGTAGAAATATGCTTCAAAAAAGTATTTGTTAGTATATACCAAACCCTTCAACTAAATTAACGATTTGGTACAACATAGATGAATATTAGAAGCTTTAATATATTTAGTGTAGCGGAACCGAGATGAGTGCACTGAGAAAAAGGATTAGTTTCGACAACTAAATATATTGGCCCGTAGTCATAGTCAAAATAAAGTCGACTTTAAAGTTAGTTGCAGCTTTTTGACATAATTTTCAATGGGATATCTGTCAAAAAAGCTGCAACTAACTTTAAAGTCGACTTTATTTTGACTATGACTACGGGCCATTTAGTTCCCGAATTTTGACAATATTTGGGAACTATTGCCAAATATATATATATATATATATATATATTATATTAAAGCTTCTAATATTCATATAGGTTGTAACAAATCGTTAATTTAGTTGCAGGGTTTGGTTAATACTAATAAATATTTCTTTGAAGCATATTTCTACAAATTCCATTCAACTTAACGTATGGTTCATAAAAGGATGTTATTAAGCTCTGCTAATGCAGATAAGCTTTCTTTCAACACATGGTTTAGTCATAGTTACCAAATCTTAGTTGAGGCAACCACGATTTGGTTTGAGAGTGGAACATATTCATGCTTTTGAGACACCCTAAAGAATGCTGAGCGCTCTCTGAGCACATACGAAGAGCGCCAGCTGAGCAATATCCACAGTCCCACTTATTGAACCGTTTGCCGACCATTGCATTGAGCGTGGAAATCATTGCTCCGCTACCGCTGTTCGTAGATGGGTGAAACACGCATGTGGTCCCAGAGCGCTCAGTAATCTATGGCATGTCGATCGCTGCGCTAGGTAGAGAAAGAAAAGTGTGTGCTATGACATGCCCAGACTTGTTTGTCTCAGTTTCAGTTTTGCTATCATCGCGAGTTGTTTCGGTGCGCGCATAGTTATTTAAAAATATAAAGTTTTATGCCAACTGGTGTTTTTCAGTGGATATATAATTCATGTGAATTATAATTTGAAAGTGTCTATTTAGCTAAGGAAAAAGCAAAGCAGTATACTTCCAGCAGATATTGACCTGGGTTTTCGCACGACTGTTCCTGTTTCGTCGTTGTTATTTACTTTAGTAACTAACTTATGTAAATATGTACGTATTTTTATGCTTAATATATGTAAATAAAAGAAGAAGGTAAACACAACAAACGTCGAGTAAATTTTTATTTGTGTCAAAATGAAACTTTTGTTCCAATAATAAACGGTTAGCTGATTCAAGTCTACAGCAAGTTCACAAAATTAATTGAAAACTTGTATCAACCAAAGCATTGTTTTGCATTATTCAACTAACAATATTGTCCAACCAAGGTAGTCGTTTTGTAATTATTAACAAATATACATTTGTCCCAACTATAAGTCTTATGTAAATTGCAGACTTTCGTGAACTATATATTTATTTCGCCATATCCAACTATGCCACTTGATCACTATAACCAAATCTTGGTTATTATAACTAAACCTTTTTCTGGGTGTGCCACCTTTGTTCTCTACATCGTGGCTGGTAGACTATACTCGATAGAGACAAAAATTGCCGGCACAAATAAGAGTAAGTATATTTTGAGTGTGTTCTTGTTTTGGTGGAAATTACTCTTAGTCACTTTTGGAATTAGTGTAAAAGCCTGATTATAGCAGCTTAACTTAACTTAACGAAACGTAGAACTCAGAGAATCAAAAGGAAACAGATTTCGACGTGGCATTAAGTTACTGTAAGTTTCGGCTGTTCAATTATAAGCAACATCCATTTAACAGAATTTTTAAGTGAGAGCCGTATGTTACGTTAAGTTGACATAATCAGACCATAAGCCAGGCCTAACAAGGTAGAAGTGATTTCGACATTTCTCTCTAGTGAACTGCGACTGAAATGTCAACTCTTAACCCTATACTGTTTAAAATTTTAATTTTTTTATTTAAATTTTTAATTGTGAGCTGTGCGGCTGATTTTAAATACATAATAAAATGAAAAGGGATTACGGGCGGTGCGTTGTGTTTGCCAAGAGCCAGGACAACAAATTTGTGCGTTATTTTAAACCTCCGAATTGTCAAGTGAAGCGACAACGGTGGGCAAATTGCTGTGATGTTTCATTATTAGACTCTTCACGTGTGCGCGTGACTTTATTTGTTGCCCAGCCGAGTATTTTTAAGCGGACGCGTTTGTTCCCAGGTGCAGGATTTATCATACCGAATATGAAAAGAAAATCTCCCACACAAATACATGGATAACCCAAATTTCAAATGGTGGTTTCATAAAACCTAAACCAGAATTCCTTGTTGACATAAAGAAACTGAAAGTACTTTTTAATATATTTAATGGATAGGAAATTTCGATTGCAAAAGTTTGATAGCTAAATTATTGAGGTTAAGTTCTGATGTAAATATAGAAGAATCAAACTTTTTTGCTAATGTCGAAAATATTTTAGAATTAAGTATTTGAATAAAAAAATAAATGTTCAAAAACATTGGGATAGTAAAAGCAAGAACGGTTTTATAAATGAGTGTGTTTCATTTAGTGTGTCATTTTGCGTAAGTATGCATTTCCACATTTGCATTAAAACGAAAATGCAATAACTAAAATGAAGCTGATTCTAATGAGATTTTAAATATTTTCATACGCACAAAAACTTTAATTTTAAAGATATTGTGTTTTATGAAATATGGTACATACATAACAACGGGTTAATTTTTTTGTTTACATTTTTTGACATTATAATCAGCTATGAGAGAGCTTGGCTGAATTGTCACTTCTACTAGCCCCATGTTTTTGAGCATTTATTTTTTTATTCAAATACTTAATTCTAAAGTATAATAGACATTAAAAAAAAAGTTTGATTACTTACACCAGAGGTTCCCAAACTTTTTTTCACGTAAACCCCTTTCAAAAATTTACTGGTTTCGGTGGACCCCCTGCTGATACATTTTTAAATATTCCCAAAGCTCGTAAAAAAATGAAATGTGAAAATTAGATCTAACAATGTAAATTTGCATCGCGGGTGAATTCAAAAACTAAACTCAGAGTGGCCAAAAAAAAAACTAAAATATTTTCTTGTGTTCTATTTATAAAAATAATCTAATTACACACTTGTAGGTTTTAAAAAATAGAGCTCGTAAATACATCAAAATACTCTCTCGCTCGGAAGCGTTATTTGCATTATCTTCACCATAAATTTATCGTTGAAATGCAAAAAGTCATAACCAATAAAAAATTCAAAATTCACCTTTTGATTTATATGATGGATTTCATCGAACTCCCCGTATCATTTTATGAAAAAAATTAGAATATTAGTCACGACTTTTTCCATTTCATCTACGATGTTGTTACGTCTTTTTGCATTTCAGGTGACGATATGTAAAATAGTTATTTGTGTTAGTGCCATCATTTTTATTTTTGTCGCTACGATTTAAAGTGAGGCGAAAAATATTTATCACATTTTTAAAACACAAATTTTAAAACATCAAAACGGCTGAGCTTTTCACGGCAAACTTTTAATTCAGAAACTGACAATAGAGAAAAGGACGAGTTTAAAAAAATCTAAGACAAATAACCATGCAAGCAAGAAACACAAAAAGTGTTCCACCGTCTCATCTTCTTTAAGGCAAGATGGGCAAATGGACATGCCATTTACGCCTATCACAGTCAGGTGTTTGCGCCACGTGAAGTGACCAGTCAGCAAGTTGTCTGTAGTGTCGTCTGCTCATTGAGAGCAAACAATTAGATAGCCCTTGTGAGATTGAAGGCAACATGAGCAGAGGTGGGCACTACCACAAACAAGCGTGAGCTAAAAGCGAGAATGTGTTAGTGTGCCTAATTCATTTGCATGCTGTCGTGTTCTCATCGCTGCGCTCTCGCTTGTATACGTACACGCGACGCTTACGCTCTTTTAGCACCTGCTAACTCTCTGCCCATGCCTGAACATGAGTTTTGCCCACCTGCATCCCCTCGATGCCTCTCAGTCATTTCTGAGCGAAGTATTCACCCAGTTTCTGATGGTGGCTTCGATTGCCGAAGGTGGGAGCAGTGTTGCCAGAACTTTTTGGGCCGACCGGCTAGATTGGCAAAAAAAAGCGGCTAAAAACGGCTAAAATGTTTTAGTGAAATTTCACATAGATTCTGGCAAAAAACGGCTAAAATGTTTTAGTGAAAATTCACAAGCTTCATTTAAATAAATCGCAAGAAACGAAAAAAATCAATTTTTTTTAGTGTGGCAATATTTGTAGGGAGGCGTTGGCGTAATTCCTTTATTAAAGTGATAATAAAATAGCGACCATTTTCTCGAATTATTTTCTCGGCTTCGTGGTCAAAAGCGTTTGTGCTTACTTTTGTTTTTAAATACTCTTCAAAACTGTGACAAAACTGAGGAAATGGAGCAAGGTATGGTTCCAACGGGGAGCATATAGGATCAAATGTGTCCGCGCTAATAACCACTAGGGAGCATAGATGCGACAGTAAAACATTGAGTTCATTAACCCTAGAACACACACCCGGGTACAAATGTATCCACTTTCAACTTTGAAGTGTTGTAACTTTTGAACCGCTATACCTCTATACCGCTTCGGATCTAGGAAGATTATTTAGTTTTGAGTTCAAATTCAAAATTTGAACCATTGGTTCAGGAGCTACAGCCTTCCAAACACATTATATACGTAAACACACACCCGGGATACGTTTGTACCCCAATAGTAAAAATCCTCATAATAATAAAAAAAAACATTTTTTATATTATTTTTTTATTTGAAAAATTGAAAATATTCATTTCACACATTATATTATTGACTTTTATTATAAAAATTATAAAAATGCATCTTATATCTAAGGAAAATCATGGCAAATAGAGCAATTTGTTGATGTGACCGAATGTTCAAGACACATTGGCTTCTTACATTTGTCGCACAGCTTTCTGGTTTTTCTACGGCGTTTTTCCTCTTGTGCGTAACATAAATAGCAAGATCCGGACACAGGTTTTGGCGTGCGCGCTGCGGCAGATGTTGATGCTGCTGTTGACACCATTGATTCCACCGGTCGGTTGAAATATGCTTCAATAGCAATTTTAGTCGAAAAATTTCGCGTCACTTGACGATTTATGGCTCTGGCTTCAATAATGGGCATACACAATGCTTCAGCCAAGCTCCGCAGGATCTGCTTACGCTTGTTGTTTGTTCTCCAAGGCAACATAGGGTTATTCAAATCGTAGACAATGTAGGCTGCAAGAGCTGTAATGTCCAACATGTTGAAGAACATCGCTAGTGGCCATCGTTTTGTTTGTCTTTGTGTTGGATATTCCGCAAACATTTGGTCCATTCGATCAACACCACCTTTGGTACGATTATAATATTCAATTATTTCAGGTTTCCCACTGTCAGCTATTTCAGCATCATTATGCATGGTCGAAAGCAAAATTACTGCTTTATTTTTTTTGGGAACATAAGAGCACATTGTCACATTATTTTTGAAGCCAAATGTCGTTGAACCAATTGTCCTGTTTTTGTTCTGCTTCATTTCTTGAGGAATATATGATTTGTTTTTGCGCAAAGTTCCAACGATCGTGAGTTTCCAGGTGAGAAGCAGTTCTGCAACTGGCAAAGTCGTAAACAAATTGTCCATTGTAATGTTTCGGCCACTTCCTTGGTATTTGGCAGACAAATCCTTCACCACTCGTTCGCCTTGGTTCGTTTCCCTACCAGTTTCTGCTTGGCCAGTATATATTTGTCCATGCAGTGGATATGCATTTGTGGCATCGCAAATCCACCAAACCTTGATACCATATTTAGCAGGTTTTGACGGTATGTACTGCGTAAACCGTGTGCGTCCACGGTAAGGAAATAATTGTTCATCAATCGTCAAGCATGAGCTGGGCTTGTAATGTGCAGCAAGATTATTGTTCATCATCGTCCACAACTCACTGATCGGTGCTGCTTTATCAGTTAGTAAGCGTGTTGCACGAGTGTTTTTATCGTCAAATCTTAGGAACCGCAATATCGAACAGAAACGGTTGACTCCCATTGTGGCGCGATATAAAGGATAGTTTTTGACGCTCCATAAATCTCGAACATGTTCTCCATTGCTATGGTTCGCACCAGTCATAATAAGTATGCCAAAAAATGCATACAGCTCTGTTATTGACACAGGCGTCCATGACTTAGGAGTTGTGTTTGGATGCGCATTGTTGTAAGCATTATAAGTTTCTTTTGCTAACTTATTTGTGTGGCGCATAATTATATCAGCCATTTCAACGTTCATGAAACATTTGAATGTTTGCTCTATTGACAACATTTCAGTGCATCTAGCTGGTCCAGAACGTTCTCTTATAATATTTTGTCTGAGTACCTGACGACTTACATTTGGTTCTTTCATCCACTCAGTACCATCACGTGCAACAAATTTTTCGGCACTAGCAGGTAATTCATTATTTTCTTCTACTTCTTCTTCTTCATCGTCTTCTTCATCATCCTCATAGTCCGCATAATCAGGTAATACTTCTGCGGCACTTTGCGAAACTTCAGCATCGTCATCAGCAATTTCAATGTCATTGATTTGAATTTCTTCTTCATCTTCTGAGTCAAAGTCATAGGGAGCGTCATCGTCACAAATTTCATCAAATAAAGATTGTATATATGATTCTCGCTGTTCCTCAGTTAGCCTGCATAATAAAAAAAATTAGTATATGTTTACATTGTTGCTTATTTTACATTTTTTACCTTCTATATGCTGCACTTGATAAATATTCGTTTCTTCTTGAAGTCATTTCGTATCCAGTTATTTATAGTTTCAGTTATATTTATTTTCACTTATATTTTCACTTCTTACACTTTTGAGCACCAAAACAATAATGAAAATATCAACAGGCAGCATTTATAACAACACCTCGTGTGAAAACAACCCTTGCAGCTGCATATAAAATACAAAAACCAGTTATACCAGTGTATTTGCTACCTACGTACCCATACCTTGCGCGACCTTTTTGCACATATCTTTTGAACCAGGTAGAATATTTCAATGAAATAAAAACCAAAATGTGTATTCGTTGTTACTCTACAAGTATATTATTATAAATTATATTATTTTGTTTTGCATTTATCAGGACAACAACAAAAACAAAAATCCACTGTTGCATGTCCTGACTTTATTTGCCCATATCGCTGGAACCAGTAGGAATATTCGAATGAAACAAAAGACAAAATACTTGTTATATATTAAAATATACATTTCAAAAAAATCATAGAAATCGGTTGAATAAGCATTAAAAAAACCGCAAAATAAGGTCCCGGGTACAAACGTATCCCGGGTGTGTGTTTACGTGGTATTTTCTGGGTGTGTGTTCTAGGGTTAAAAATCTTCATTGGGTCTGCATTATGGCTTTCGAACAACTTGTTTACTTTTTGCACCTGAAAATTAGGCAAATAGTAAAATCGGCTAAAAACGGCTAACTTTTTTTTACAAACCGGCTAACAAATCGGCTGCCGGCTAGATCGAATTTTCTCCGGCTAGTTGCTATCAAAACCGGCTAAATCTAGCCGGAAAACGGCTAAAATGGCAACGCTGGGTGGGAGTGCTAAAACTGGTTGCGGACTGAGGAATGCCTGGTCTGAGCCAACTCTGGCCAAATGATCAGATGTCTCATAACCAGGTACTCCAAAGTGACCTGGCACCCAGAGTAAAACATCGTCGTTATGCTCACCATCGTATTTTAGTCGAGACTTGCATTGCCGAACTAGTTTGGAAGTACTTAAATAGAGGGCTGGTCAATGCCTTAAGTGCAGCTTGCACTCAGAAAAAGATTTAGTTATAATTACCAAGATTTGGTTATAGTGACCCAGTGGCATAGTTGGATATGGCGAAATAAATATCTAGTTCACGAAAGTCTGCAATTTACTTGAGACTTCTAGTTGGGACAAATGTATATTTGTCAATAATTTCAAAACGACTACCTTGAGTGGACAATATTGTTAGTTGAATAAAATCATTGTTGAGCAAATATAAACAATGCTTTGGTTGATACAAGTTTTTAATTAATTTTGTGAACTTGCTGTAGACTTGAATCAGGTAACCGTTTATTATTGGAAAAAGAGTTTCAGTTTGACACATATAAAAATTTACTCGATGGTTGTTGTGTTTACTTTCTTCTCTTATTTGCATATATTAAGCATAAAAATACATACATATTTACATAAATAGTGTAGATAATATATATCGTCACTAGACACGAATAAGGGCGCGCTAGTGTTACGACGGCGAAAAAGACGCATAAAAAAAGTTAACGAAAAAAGGAGCTTGAGAAAAACTTCGGCGCAGAAAGTCGCGTAATCATAGATTTATGCTTGGCCAAGGACTGTCACTTCAGCATTATTCCCCAAAAACTATTTACGGAATGTACATACTATTACACCCGCAAACACAGTTAACCGCGAAAATAAGTTTACGCGTCCTTCTTCGCTGTCAAATATTTTAACGCGTCTTTCTTCGCCGTCGACTATATTAAGAGTCTTTCTTCGCTGAAGTTTTTGTGTGCGCCTTTTTCGCGGTCAACTTTTGAGATCGCGCCTTTATTCGTGTCAAGTGACGATATGTATATGGTGGTAAGAATTTCCTAAAAAGAAACGATGAAACAGGAACTGTCGTGCGTAGGGACACGATATCGAACCGAAAGTATCGATATAGTACTCATTTAAAGTATCGCTTTAAAAATATCGGGTACCCATTAATATCGGAACAAAAAAACTCGATATTCCAAATATCGATACCAAAAACCAAAAAATTTATCTGAATATAGGTCTCGCATATAGCCCGCTGGGGTGTAGTGGTTAGAAGTGCCCAAACCTTGAAAATGAAAAACAGCTTCCCATAAAGTACAATCGCCGTTCAGAGTCGACATAAAACTGTAGGCACCCCCTTTGTGCCACAACATTAAGGCCCACGTGACAAATCGGAGAAGATGTTCGGCCAAACACTAACATATTGTGTAAGCGCCGGACTTTATTATTATTACGTAGAGATTGAGGTGTTGACTTAAACACCGAGGTCGGGGGTTCAAATCCCACCACATGCAATCCTAACCATAGTAGAAATTTCTGCACTTTAAAGCCCAATTTATATCGGGAAGAATTGTTACATGCCAACCTTATATGCGTGCGTAAAAAGCTAACTCAAATTCCAAGATTTGTCTTGCGTGACATTTCGATTTGATGTTTATGCTCAATTGGCATTTTGGCGCGACTATGAATTCAAACTTTTCTCGGCAAACTTCTGTAATTTTTGTAGAGAGAGAATAAAGAACACGACGGTTTGAGGTTTATGAGTGGACTTTGTTTAAACGGAATTCTTGTTTGTTTGCCTTTGGGACATATCTGACAATTTTTTATTTCATGATCGTCGTCATTGAAATCAATACCAGAAACAGCGCCGTCACGCATTTTCTTTAAACTTTGAAAATTTATGTGTCCAAGTCGCCTGTGCCATAGCATTGCGTTGTTATTTGTTTGTTTTGATAACAAGCATTTTGCTTGGATTCCCTTCAGTTTGTAAACACCATTTTCCGCTTTGCACTGTACAATTACTTCTTTGTTTTTGTTAAGTATTGTACAGCCTGTTGCATCGAATTTTATTACATTCCCCTGACTCACTATTTTTGCAGCTGACAGAAGGTTTACTGATAAATCGGGCACGTGTAGAATTTCGTTAACTACAATTTCTTGCCCGTTGATATTCAGTGATGTTTTGCCAACGCAACTTACTGTCATAGCTGTTCCATTTGCTGACATTATTTTGTCAACGAGTGAATTTTTTTTGCTAGTGAGCAAATTATCGTTTGGTGTCATATGAGACGATGCACCACTGTCTAGATACCAGTCGTCGTTATTTCTTTTCGTTAATAACGCTGTGAATGCATTTTTTGCTGTGCCATTTTGTGCATTATTTTTCTTGTAGTGACATTCCCCTGCATGTTTCTTTCCACAAGTTGTGCATTTTTTCTTTTGTAAGTATTTTTGCTTATTTTCGTACCTTTTTTTACTAAGAAATGCATCACTTTTTGTGGTTGTGTTGGTATCAGAGTCCAACAGTTTAGCGATTATTGTTTCTGATTTTATTTGTGAGTCTGATGCTTCAATTCCCATTATAAATGGTTTATATGCATCAGTTAAACCAGCCAATACTATCGCCGTCAGCCAATCCTCATTTATCTCAAAACCAATTTCATTTAATTTATTAGAATTATCTTTAATTCTATCAATGTATGATTGCATGTTCTCGCAGTCTTCTAATCTGCAAGAGATCAGGCCTCTTAATAACCCAATTTTTCTTGTTAAGCCTTTGTCCTCATACAGATTTTGTAGTTTCTGCCATATTTCTAGCGCTGTTTCACATCTGGATATGTGAACGTACAGCGATGGCGCTACGCTTAGAGCTAACAGGGCTTTGCAATTAGTTAATTTCTCAGCGTTTGTTTCTGTGACAGGATCGGTTATACACTTATGCAGACCTTTGAATGCTAATATATTTTTTATTGCGAAACACCAGTTGTGGAAATTTTCCTGGCCTTTGAGTTTCTCTACTTCAAAACCCTTTTCCATTTTAACTTATAATTTCACTTATAAATTTTATATATATGTATATGTATATTAATTCAAAGTCTTACTTGAAGCGTTATTTTATTTTTATTATTACAGCAGATTTTGCACTTTTGATTTTTATTTTATTTATTTAATTCCGACACCCGACACTACAGCAGTAACCTTGCTCTGCTACCATGTAGAGAGAGAGAATAAAGAACACGACGGTTTGAGGTTTATGAGTGGACTGACTGTTTAATGTATCAAGAATATGCTTATAAGTATTACAATTATGCGAAGCTGGTAAATAAAGTATAATAAGCTTATGAGTGCATTTTATATGCACATATACAAATACAAATACATATTTAAATACATAAGTATTTTCAACAATTTTGACAGAAATGCAACTCTGAGAAATCACGCACGCAAATTGATTTGGGCTTATCAAATGAGAAAAACAAGCGTGCGTGCGTAGAAAAACTCTCGCCGGTAATATTAGGTTGAGCTTTTAATACCATCCTTCACTGAGAAAAAAAAGCGCGTTGTAAGAATAACAATTTTTTATTTGATTACCGTTTAAAAATGTTCGTATTTAAATCAAGTGAAAAGTCTTAACCAAATGGATTTTTCCATTATACATACACTACGTACATATAATGGAAATATTCAATTCAAATACGCCCGTATTAAAATGAAGCATATTTAACTACACGGATGGCACGGTTTTGCACGTCTCGGATGCTTTTTCATATGTAATTAAGAAAGTATATGAATACAAAGCATGCACAGCGGTGACAACACATACATATATGGTATGGTATGGTGTGACGTTAATTCAAACTCAACATTTGAAAACACCTTTACATGTATGGCTGTAGCTGAGTGTGCAAAGACGCTTGATACAATTGGTTGCGGCCAAGAGGGTCCGGGTTCAGTTACCATCAGACGGAACATAAAATTAATTTTTTTTCTTCTTAATTACGAAAAAGCATCTGCGCACTTCACAACCACATATTTTATAACGTATATACTCAAATTTAAAACGAGTTGGGTTTGTGCTCTTTCATATACGTATTTTTTTTCAATTTAGCACGTTTTCTTAATTCTAAAATTTTTTTCCCTCAGTGTTGGAATGTGAGTTTATTAGCGTTTTCTTTTCTCGAAAAAAGACTGCACTTATTCTGCCTTGAGTTTAGGGTTGCCAGATTTTTTTGGCGCGAAATCAGTTCATTCGACTTTTTCATGCCATAAAAATCAGTACTTTTCAGTACACTTTTATTCCAAGCAGAATTATGAATGTTAGTAGCAGATAATACTTTAAAACGCCAGAGTACTTATTTTTAATAATATCTTGGTATATAAATGAAATGTTGTTCACAAAAAATAAAAATGTTATTCTTTTTAGTATGAGTATACACATTAACATGTAGTATGAAATACTTTTATAATATCATCACAGGAGCCAATAAATTATTTTATATATATGAAATTTTTAATAGCAATAATAAGATCATTTCCACTTTCCGTGTTTAAATAGTCAAATAACTCTAAACATTATATTTTAATATTACTTTTAATTTCAAGTTCATTTTCTAAAATTTGAATCGGTTTCTCTCTTTTCGCCAGGAAGCAAACTTTATACTTAAGTAAGTTCCTCTCAGCTGCTTCGTTTAAACGTGGTATTGAAAAAACAAAATTACATATTTATTCAAACTGTGGAAAGATACCTCTATTTAAGGACTGCGTCAGTATTTCCGAATTGTAAGTAGTAGGCAAAGCCATTCAATTATTCAAACTTGTTATTATTAAACTAAAAGTTATTTTCGAGATAACTAACAACACTCGGCAAAAAATGTCAGCCTTTTTAAATAAATTATACGCCATGATATTTTCGCAACTGGTAGGTAATGACCCGGAATATGCCCATAAAACGTTTGCTCTTTTGTATTAATTTCTTGCGCATATCCAACACTACCTAAAACATGTCAACTATAATTAAATAATTTTCTTCTTACTTTTAACAGTAAATTTTAAGAAAGTTCCAACGTTATGTAAAAACCTTAAGCAAATCGTAAAGTATTTTGTTTGTGTAAAATAATATTACACAAACAAAATACATAGGCAAAAATTACCGATCACCGAGTTACCGCGTACCAAGCTCGGTGGGAAGAACCCCATTACAAATTTGATTGCTCAGAATTGAAAAATCAGTACAAATTTAAAAAAATCGGGACATTAGCGTACTGATTGAAGGAATGAATAAAGTCAGTACGAATTTTGAAAAATCAGTACTGTACTGATAAAATCAGTACGTCTGGCAACCGTACTTGAGTTATCGCTGTCAAATTTTCATGTTCTTTTCTCAGTTCTTTCACAAGGCGTCGTGTTCTTTTCTCAGCAGGTTGCGCTCTGATCCGGCAAAAGTGCTGCCTTTTCAGCCCTCAAATAAACGTGAGTGTGAGAGTTGCACGGTTGATTTTGAATTTACGCTTGTAAAATTACAATTATTTTCCGTATCAGAAATAAGTATTTGCTTTAAAATTACTAAAGACTTACAGGCCATGTGAATAATTCAGCTTTATTAAGTTCTATAAATAAATTGTGATGGAGTAGTATAATTTCTGTTTTATTCTCATATAAAAAACGCAACATTTTCTGAGGTTTCAGGGCAACGCAAAGTAAGAGTTCCCACATAAAAGGGCAGAACTTTTTTTGAGAAAAGGAAACGCTATATGACATTCGATACGATACTACACTCAGAAAAAGGTTTAGTTATAATTACCAAGATTTGGTTATAGTGACCAAGTGGCATAGTTGGATATGGCGAAATAAATATCTAGTTCACGAAACTCTGCAATTTACTTGAGACTTCTAGTTGGGACAAATGTATATTTGTTAATAATTACAAAACGACTACCTTGAGTGGACAATATTGTTAGTTGAATAAAATCATTGTTGAGCAAATATAAACAATGCTTTGGTTGATACAAATTTTCAATTAATTTTGTGAACTTGCTGTAGCCGTGAATCAGCTAACCGTTTATTATTGGAAAAAGGGTTTCAGTTTGACACAAATAAAAATTTACTC
Organism: Rhagoletis pomonella; assembly: GCF_013731165.1. Classification (NCBI taxonomy): domain Eukaryota; kingdom Metazoa; phylum Arthropoda; class Insecta; order Diptera; family Tephritidae; genus Rhagoletis; species Rhagoletis pomonella. Next base: position 5,449 of record NW_023459823.1, on the reverse strand, counting down.
GATGGTTGTTGTGTTTACTTTCTTCTTTTATTTGCATATATTAAGCATAAAAAATACGTACATATTTACATAAATAGTTACTAGTGGAAATAATACATATGTATATGGTGGTAAGAATTTCCTAAAAAGAAACGATGAAACAGGAATAGTCGTGCGAAAACCCAGGTCAATATCTGCTGGAAGTGCTGGTTTAAGTATACTGCTTTGCTTTTTCCTTGGCTAAATAGATGCTTTCAAATAATAATTCACATGAATTATATATCCACTGAGAAATCCCGGTTGGCATCAAACTTTATATTTTTAAATAACTATGCGCACACCGAAACAACTAGCGCAGTGATCGACATGCCATAGCTTACTGAGCGCTCTATGACCACACGCGTGTTTCACCCATATACGAACCAGTGTTGCCATTTTAGCCGTTTTCCGGCTATATTTAGCCGGTTGCGATAGCAAACACCCGGAGAAATTTCGATTTAGCCGGCAGCCGATTTGCTAGCCGTTTTGCAGAAAAAAATTTGCCGTTTTTAGCCGATTTCGCTATTTGCCTTGTCTTCTTAAATTTCAAATATGTATCTTCTTCTTCTTCTTATTTGGCGCTGTAACCGCCTAAGCGATTTTGGCCGAGTCCAAAACAGCACGCCAGTCATTTCTCTTCTGTGCTAACTGACGCCAATTGAAAATGCCAAGTGAAGCCAAGTCCTTCTCCACCTGGTCTTTCCAACGCAGAGGAGGCCTTCCTCTTCCTCTGTTCCCAGCATCGCGGCCCGCGTTGAATATTTTCAGAGCAGGAGCGTTTCTGTCCATCCGAACGACATGGCCAAGCCAGCGGAGCCGCTGAATTTTAATTCGCTGCACTATGTCTATATCGTTGTAAAGCTCATACAGCTCATCGTTAAATCGTCTGCGATATTCGCCATCACCAACGCGTAAAGGTCCGTAAATCTTTCGCAGAATCTTTCTCTCGAAAACTCCAAGAGCCGCCTCATCAGATGCTTTCATTGTCCATGCTTCCGCGCCATACACCAGCACAGGCATGATGAGTGACTTATAGAGTGTGATCTTTGTACGACGAGAGAGGACTTTACTTCTCAATTGCCTACTCAGCCCAAAGTAGCACTTGTTGGCAAGAGTGATTCTCCGTTGGATTTCAAGGCTGACATTATTATTGGTGTTAATGCTGGTTCCCAAATAAACGAAGTCGTCTACTTTTTCAAACTTGTAACTGTCAACAGTGACGTGGGTGCCAAGACGCGTATGCTCTGACTGTTTGTGTGCTGACAGGAGATACTTCGTTTTGTCCTCGTTCACCACCAGACCCATTCGCTTTGCTTCTCTATCCAATCCCGAGAAGGCAGAACAGACGTAGCCCTTGTTTTTTCCGATAATATCGATGTCGTCGGCATACGCCAGCAATTGTACGCTCTTATAAAGTATTGTGCCTGAGCGGTTCAGTTCTGCGGCTCTTATTATCTTCTCCAACATAAGATTAAAGAAATCACACGAAAGGGAGTCCCCTTGTCTGAAGCCTCGTTTGGTATCAAACGGCTCGGAGAGGTCCTTCCCTATTCTGACGGAGCTGGTGGTATTGCTCAACGTCATTTTACACAGCCGTATTAGTTTCGCGGGGATACCAAATTCAGACATCGCGGCATAAAGGCAACTTCTCTTCGTGCTGTCGAAAGCGGCTTTGAAATCGACAAATAGATGGTGTGTGTCGATCCTATTCTCGCGGGTCTTTTCCAAGATTTGGCGTATTGTGAATACCTGATCTATGGTGGATTTTCCAGGCCTAAAGCCACAATTTTTGACTAAGCGACCCAAAATCTGTTAGAGATGGCCACTAACCTTATCGTGGAGAAAATTTTCGTGTCAGGCAGGGTTGTATGAAATTGGGCCGATTTCGCTTATTTTTATTTTAAACGAAGAAGGGATTTTCTTCATAAAATGTTTGTTATAAATGTCTTAATTTCAAGTGTGAAGTTTTATTCGCAAACTTAGAAAATAAGAAATTGTTTCACTGTTAAGAAACTTAAGATGCGTTTGTGTTTGGATATAGTGCCAACAAACAGAATAAATATTACATGTTGATATTGTGTTCCCAGATAGCCAATTCTGCCTAAATTACAAAACATCATTTTTGCCCACTCCCAAAGGTTTAAGGTAAGGGAAAAATTGATATTTTCAAGCACTATGTACACATATGTATTTTTTTAAACAAACTTTTTTGCTGAGAATTTATTTAAATTCCAGAAACCGAATGCCAACGTGAATTAAAGGAACCAAGACTGAAGTGAATCAAAATGAAAATAAAAGAGCACAAATTTATATGTAAAGCAAAACTCTCTGGGAATTTTACGAGACATCTGCCGGTCATATGACCGGTCATCTAATTGGGAAATCTGCAGTCTTTTGCCGTCATATTTTACATCAGAATTGAAAGGATTTCTGAAAAATCTGACCAGTTCTTTTGTGTAACTGTGATTTTGCATCCCTTGTCAACATATGGCCTCGGTTGATGTTAACTTAAGGTCGTTGTTTTACTGCCTTAAAATTGAAGGGAAATTTTTACAGCGTTTTTTATGTGTATTGGTTTCTATTTGAGTGTATTGAAAATCGGTCAGTCTGAAAAGGCCTTGTAGGGAAGACAATAGGTTTGTTCGTCGAAAATCCAGTGAGAATTATCACTCAAGATATCATATAGTAAGAACAAATGCTTCCAAATTCTCTCTCATGTAGAGAAACCTGCAATTTTATGTACGAACGCAAATTTGCAAGTTTTTTGCCAGCTAGTGTCCACGGTTGCATTTCAAACAAAAGAAATTTGTATAGAATTTTTAATATTCTTTCAGAGGGGCAAAAAACAGGATCTACGTGTATATATCTTGTCCGACTTTCTTCAACATACGTTTCAATTTCTTTGTCGGGTTTACTGTATCGACTCTGGTTGAGATTGCATTCCGATTAAGAATACCATTTTTTTTGCCGAATAACTTTCAAATCATTGGAATTAACTAACTTAATTGAGTAAACAAGTATTAACTTACATTTTTCATTTTAAAGTCGCCCCAGTTTGTAAATTTTTAAATTATCGTCGACAAAAAATCCAACCATGTGCCACAATCATATGTTTTTTTCCTAATTGCAAATTCTTGCTGGCAAAATTTTTTCCGGCTCGAATTTGTAACTTCTCTCCAAGAAATAGTCTTTTTACTCGTGATTTATGTAAATAAAACATGTGAAATTTAGTTGAAACATTTTAGCCGTTTTTAGCCGGTTTTATTTGCCAATTTAGCCGGTTCGTCCAAAAAGTTCTGGCAACACTGATACGAACAGCGGTGGCGAAGCAATGATTTTCACGCACACAGTCGCATTCATTGAATCGTTTTTATGCAATGGTCGGCATACTAGTTCATTCAAACGATTCAATAAGTGGGACTCAGTGCATTGCTTAGCTGGCTCTCTTCGTATGTGAAACACACATGCGCTCAGAGAGCGCTGAGCATTATTTAGGGGTGGCTCACAAGCATGAATATATTCCGCTCTCAAACCAAATCGTGTTTGCCTCAACTAAGATTTGGTAACTATGACTAAACCATGTGTTGAAAGAAAGCTTATCTGTATTAGCAGAGCTTAATGAGCTCCTTTTAGGAACCATACGTTAAGTTGAATGGAATTTGTAGAAATATGCTTCAAAAAAGTATTTGTTAGTATATACCAAACCCTTCAACTACATTAACGATTTGGTACAACCTAGATGAATATAAGAAGCTTTAATATTTTTAGTTATAATTACCAACCCATGGTAATAGTTCCCAATCCTTAGTCACAGTTCCCAAATATTGTCAAAATTCGGGAACTAAATATCTTTAGTTGTCGAAACTAATCCTTTTTCTCAGTGTAGGGTTCTGGTACTCGATTCCCAAAAATATCGTTTTAAAACTATCGAGTAGAAAATATCGGTATCGAATGCCAAAAGTATCGATACGGTATCGTATCGCATCGAAATTCGTGTCCCTAGTCGTGCGAAAACCCAGGTCAATATCTGCTGGAAATGCTGGTTTAAGTATACTGCTTTGCTTTTTCCTTGGCTAAATAGATACTTTCAAATTATAATTCACATGAATTATATATCCACTGAAAAACCCCGGTTGGCATCAAACTTTATATTTTTAAATAACTATGCGCACACCGAAACAACTCGCGGCGATGGCAAAACTGAAACTGAGACAAACAAGTCCGGGCATGTCATAGCACACACTTTTCTTTCTCTACCTAGCTAGGGATGCAAACGATGCATCGATGTTTCTGAAACATTGATAACATCGGCCAAAAAACCGATGTTTACCATCGATATTTGAAAATTACTCAACATCGTAAATTGGCGATATATCGATGTCAATTTTAACGATGTTTTAAACATCGACTTTAGTATCGGTTCAAAATTGCCATTGCGTTCACATCTTTATGTTATATTATTTGGGCTCTGTCACACGGTCAGTATTTATTGACGTGATCCAAGTATCGCGATATTTATTGACGGTGTAGTATGCAGTATTGATGGATCGTGATCCATATCGCAAAATTTCTAAAAATTTTGAAATCTGGATCGCGGATCGCAATACCGTCAATAAATATTAAACGTGTAGCACTTTCAAAACGCGATCCATACATTTCTTCAGTACATCTTTTACTCTCATAACACTGCGGAACAAATTCAGGTTAGCAAAAGTTAGGTCGCTTCTGAGAGTGAGGGGTGAAAATAGAGGCTAAATTAGAAGCCCCGTATCTCGGCGTTTGTTTATGTTAGCTGGAATTTTTTTTAATCGACCTTCGAACTTTGCAGTCAAATGCCGATTTTCAGCATCTTGTTTATATGGTTTTTTGGCTATAACTCGTCGACTAATTGATATTTTTTCAATCTGTTAAAGCCAAATTATTGCTAGAGACCTGTGCAACAATTAAAATTAAAAAAAAAATTGATTTAGAAAATTTTTGTAGTGCTTATGAAGCAAAATATTGGAATTTTTTTTCATGCTTTTTTGAACATATTTTCCACAAAACTAAGTCTTTTTTGCTTTCTGTTTGATCTATAATATGCTTCTCAGTTTCTTCAATAAATTTCATTTGAAAAGAAAACAATCATAACACAAAACTTGCGTTTTCCAGCTTAATATTAATTTACTTCTCATTTCTTATGTACCAATTTTTTCAGTGTTGGTTTTGAAGAAACATTGAAAAAGAAATTATAAAAATATGGAAAAAAATATAATTTTGAAATGTTAGTTATGAAAAGTTTTAAGTAAAAAAGTTAAATTAATTAAATTAATGATTTGGCCAGTTGCCGTTTAGCAGGCGGCTGTGGATCAACATCACTGCTCTCTCTAATATCTTGGTCATCGTCATCATCATCAGAAAGGTCGATAATTTCGTTCAACAGATATTCTGG
>NW_023459822.1:0-47937 GCF_013731165.1 Rhagoletis pomonella | reverse complement strand
AATCTGTAAGTAAAAAGTTTCCATTAGCTCCAGATTAAAAAAAAAATTAGGTCAAAGTGTAAAAAATCGATTTTTTTGCAGTATTTGAGAAGCTCTAGAAAAGAAACAAAAGATTCTATCTACAGTTTTACGCCGACTCCTAACGCCGATTGTATATTTATTAGAAATACACTCGGAGGTGTTTGCCATTGCCTGCCGAGAGGCGACCGCAATTAGAAAAACCTATTTTTTCTTATAATTTTTTTGCGGAATGGTAGCGCGAACTGAAGCTAACCACTACACCACAGCGGCCGCCTTGAATTTTCATAATAATTATGAGTGAGAGAATAGTTTTTAAGTTGTAAAGGGCGAGATTTGTTCAGGACCATTTCGGGACTTACTCAGGTCTTTTATTGTAGCATTTCGGGACTAGCTCGTGACATTTTTGGGATCATTTCGGGACTTGGTCACGACTTTTTGGGGACTTTTCAGAGATCATTTCGGGGCTAGTTCGGGCCAACACGGGAGCCAACGCATGTTAGTTTACTTTGACATTGCAATAGCCTCTTTATCACTGATTTTCGACAGGACAGCTCTTGACGTTCACACCAGTTTATACCATAGGAATATTTAGTTTTCTCTGGATGTAAACCATCTTCAAAGTATTGCCTTAAGAAATGTCTAGAGAACAAACAAAGAACTTTTCCACAGGAATCTGCTGGAGATTCTCCCACAAAGCTTTGTTTATTCCGGCTTTAAGCTTTCGGCCTCTCTTAATTCTACTAGCTAGTTTTAGTAAAAAAAACTATTAAATTTGTTGTATTTCTCTAAACTATTTATTCACATAGTAGTAAGAACTAATACTTAAGCCATTATTATTTGTTGTCGAGACTGTCCAATTACTATGTCTGTCACAGTGACAACAAGGTCACTGCCAGCGAATAACTGTAATATTTTTATTGCTATTCAGACTAATTAAGGAATGGCTATGCCAATGCGCTAGAAATAAAAAAGCCAAAGTGAAGAAAAATGTATGTTTATATGTTTTCACTTTTATTTATCTACATATCGCACACGTTCTTCAAAGGTGACACAACTTAAAATAACACGTTCGTCAGAAAGTATTTCTCAGCACATGCTAATCATATGGGCAAGAAGATTTTACCTTAGGTTTTTTCCAACAAATTATAACAAAAATTTGCTCGCGGTATAGCTAATAAAATAGCACTCCTGCAAAACACATACATATACATTTTTACTGTGGGATGTAGATACATATATGCCATGCTCTAGATTACCTTTGACTAAATGTCTGCTGGATTGACTGACTTGTGTTTGCTTGGTTAGATAAATGCGAAATGCGCTTATGTGCCATTATTTCTGTATAAGCGAAAGTGACATCACAAGCGGTAACGCAGGTACCTTATGTATTGCGTATTTATGTGTTTCCTATCTGACGATCATTTATCAATTGCTGATTGTGTGCTTCTTGTTACTTATATTTATTGAGTCTCGCTATTTTGGCTATTACTCAAAGCAAAAGTACGAGGTGGCGCTTAGATAAAGTCAATATTGGCTTACTCGTTGTAAAATTATATCAGACTCATCTCAATCGCTTTTTGATAATGAATTTTTGTTACGGTAATAAACCAAATCAGCGACCGCCATAGTACGTACGTAGATAGGGACAAAAGTTTCAATGTTGAATTGTATAAAGGAAATCCGACCTGTGGCACTTGACCATTATTTCTTATGTAAAATTTTCCGCGGAATCCGAATACAAAAAAACACCACGATTTTTGAGGTACATATAGATACCTTAAAAGTAGTGCTCTTAATTCATTGCATTTTTTTTTTTGTATATAGTTATCCGACCTCAAATCTCTTTTTAAACTTGTGAATTTTATTTAATTTGCTATCAGCAATGCCGCAGTGGCTGAGTAGTATTAGTATTTACAACATTTTCCAAGCGAATATAATCTTTGGAGCTATCCGTTGATTTATTGACAATCTTGATTAATTCTGGAAACATTTCCAAAAAATTTTTTCGGTACAAATCAATTCGCCTTGCGCCTATCTGACTACGCCCATGACTACGTGTGTGGGCATTTATTTAAGTTATGTATTTAAAGTTTTCGGCTTTGGAACGCTTTAAAATTCACATATTTCTTTTCAGGCAAATTTTTGTTTAAGTCCACAGCATTTCTATCATCTACGTAAATTGTTGATATTCCATGATAAAAAGTCTATTTAAATTTGGTAAAAAATAAACAACGCATAAGTATTAGAGAAACTATATAAATCGAAGTGAATTGCAATAAATAAATAAATAAATTTGTTCTAGTACTTGTGGTGATGTGCATACAAATTACAGTCAATCACTTATATAAGAACAGAAGTTCAAACTCATTCAAGTATGTATGTATGTACATCTGTTTATTTATTTCCTCTTATACGTACTACCATAAGTGAGTAAATAAGCACATGCTTTCTAAATTTTCTACAATGCATAAATTTGTCGAAGACTACACAGGAATTTCAATATAACTAGTTGGCGTGAAATGAAATGCACACATGCACACATACATAAATATATATATATTTTGTATATGTATGAGTTGTTATCGATTGTACAAATAAAAAGTTCAATAAACATGTGCGAGAATTTTGTTTGCTTTAATTTCGCTTTTTGCGTGCATACGAGTATACATATGGGCTAGGTTGCGTATACGCCCTGTGGAACGAAGCGCATTCTTCTGAAAGGCGGCATGTGAGTATAAATGTTTTTTTTTAAACATACTGTGAGAGTTGAACTTCATTAGTATGTCTTATATATGTATAGATATGTATGTACGTATATATTTATTTTTTTAAGTTATTAAATAAATTAAAGGCATTTCATTTAGTTAGGTGGTATTTAACCTAAAATTGTACAATTACTAACTGGTCTATTCTGCATAAGGTGGAAACTTTTGTTAATAAAAATGTGGGTGAGCTTTATCTATTTCAAGCAGTGATAAGGAATATATATGAAGACAATTATTTTTAAATGGCAGCAAGGAAAATAACCGCTGGTGATTAGAGCAACGAACTGCAACGCGTTAGCTCTGCCGTACAATTCTTGGTCCTTGCAACACAAAAAAAAAAGTTGTTTCTAATAGAGGCTTCCCCTCATCAGGCAAAGTAAAATATTAAATCCCTTCATTGGAAAAGAAACTCGGACAAATAAGTTGAAAAATGTGTAAGCGCCAAACATTTGTTTATCTATGTTTTTATATGCTCCCTCTCGCAAATGCGCACGGTTTTACGGATTTACGATTTAGCGTTATTCTTTCAAATTTTATAGAATTATACAGATACATTTGATGTACATTTTTATCGCAATCGAGTCAATCTTGATATTACCCATTCCTCGGATTCTGTTATACAAATTAGCTCTCAGCACATGGTCTAGGTCTGTGTGAAATTCTAACCAAATCATCATCGTTTCGGTTTAAATAAGAATTAATCTTTCGTGAATATTACTTATATATATATATATATGGATACAATTTTAGTATGATATGAATAATAAATTGTTATAATTAATTTAGCATAAACGGAAAAAGTTAATTCGCATATACACTTTTTTGGAAATGTGGCAATTGTCTTTTAAATTCGTCCAAACTATTCCGTTGCATTGTGGTCTAAATATAGGGCGTTAGAGCATAAAAATTCCGACTTTACTCTTTTTGCACCATCCTAATAAACATACATACATCAACTACTTTGTTGTTTTCAAACCTACAAATTCCAACGCAATTACATAAGTTCGTAACTAATGGCTAATCGTATTATGCTGCCTTTATTAAACCACATAGCTTTTGCACGCCTTTAGCTAAAACATTTAGTTATTATTGCTTTACTAATTTACAAATTGATTATTGCCTGGAGGCGTTCTTAAATTACCATCTCCTTGGAGTCAGTAAAAACCAACACAAGGAAAGGGTAATGAATTAAATTTAAATTGCCTTTGAAATCTAAAGCAAATAAGCTAATATAATCTAAAATTAAGTGAATGCAGTTTCGCTTCGAATTAGTCGAAACTTTACGGTTTAGCTCCTCAATACACTGCTGAGAAAAGCCTCAAAACTAGTTCTTACAAAGGAACAAAAAGTGGTCCGCTGTCTCGTCCGTCTTAAGGCAGGAAGGGCTGATGAGATTGTAATGTATGCTGATCACAATCACGGGGCTGTAGAACTTTTAAGTTTTGCCCACAAGCAGACTTCCGCGGTTAACTAGTCATTGCACAGCGAAATATTTACCCAATTTCCGATGGTAGGTGTCTTAACACCAAGGAGCTGAATGCGGTTCCCTTCGATTGCGCACGCCAATCCAGGGTATACTGGTATGTCTGACGATTTTGGGTCTAGTAATTATTTATATTCGTGCTTACCAAATTTAGATATGAAAACGATGTCAGCTAGTTTCCATGAATGTCGGTAAGCAAGTGTAAGCGAAGCAGTGAAAATCTTTTGCAAGATCGCTAACAAAAGCTCAGCACTAGGGTGTTCGATTATTCGCCTTTTTTCGAAAAATTGCAATTTCAAAAAAAAACCGGTTGCCGATTTTAAAATTAAGAAAAAACCAGATAAACCGATTTAGTTTTACATATTTTTTATGCAGTAAAATAGTCTATATTTGTATGAAGTCATGACAAAAATTACAATAAAACTGTTAACGGCAAAGATAGCTTTTATTTAGAAAATAGCAGAGCAAAATAAGTACAAAGTTTTTTTTTTAGATTAAAAATATCAATTTCTTGTCCCAGCAACATAAACAGAAGTTTTTGCAAATAGCTGTCGCCCTTCGGCAGACAATGAAAAATGGCTGTCATAAAAAATACGAATTTTAAGAGGAAGCGTTTAAGCGCCAAGCATTCATTTATTGGAATACCCAACCAACATATTTAAGGGCTTCTCTTAAGCTGGAAAGTTTCGAACAACTTAAAACTTGTATGGGATTTGGATGAAATGGAAAACCTGGTTTATTCGATATACAAAAAAATGAGGATTTATAGAAAACCGCCTATAGATTTCCAAAAACACCGGTGGAAACCTGTCTGGAAAAACCGAGTCAGTTTTTGGCCTTGTTAGATTTTGCTAAGTTACTTATTTCATCAAGTAGTCGTGCATTGCGATACAGATATTTGAAAAATTTGACTTATTTTTAACCCAAAGAGCTCTTCGTAAAATAATTTACAGCTATCAAAATGCAATGCTACATATTCTTTAAATGTGTTACTCGATTACGACTCAAGCAAGTTTTAGTGCAGTACAAAACAAACAAAAAAACACTAAAAACAAAAACACCCACGCATCGCTAACTCGCGCCAAATTTAAACCAATTTATGGAATTTCATATTAAAAGGACACGCAGCAGCAAGTAAGGAAGCACTCAAGCTTTGTTTACGAAGGTGGAGCGAACAAACTGAGGATATAAACTACACCACCTACGCTTTTATATCAAAAATCAGTTGCTGAACTGAATGGCATTCGCAATGGAAACGTAAAAAACAACATCTACAACAACAAAAACGTTGATCTAATTGTGAATTCAAAAGTGTTGAAAAAGGAAAAGATGAAAGGATTTACAACTTTGACACAATTAAATTATAGGAAAAATTTCAGTCTGCTAAAATTAGTGACACTTTTAAGACAAATAAAAAAGGTTTATTAGTCAGAAGAAAGGGAAGAAATCTGAGTTAAATATTTGCATAAAAACGTGTTGCTAGGACAAGCATGAAAATTGCGAAGACTTTGATGAGATCTTAGAGTGCGAAGTGCTATTTTACGATTAATTAAAGGTGTTTATGAAATTATTAAATTTTCATAGTCTGCCAAGAGATGAGTACAAATCGGGGTTAATATGCATGAGAAAAGTTGGCTGTAGGCTGCGAGATGGCATTAATTTTGGCAGCATGAGCGTTTATGAGGAAAGGCATTCGAGCTGAGAGGGTATAAGAAAGTTTTAATTAACCAAGCGCATTTCATTGGCGCATTTTTTAAAGAACGCGACTAATTTACGACCTTTTAGGAGATTAATTGTGCTTGGCTATAGCAAAAGTATATTAAAAGGTCATACCAACTTGCGGAGCAGATACGCATGGGCGAATCTAAGAGAAGAAAATTTAATCAAATGCTTCTTTGACTTTGCGAAGCTCCAAATTAGCTTTGAATATGAGGCGCCAGGGGGCCCTCAAAATATGGACAGATAAATTTTGTATGTTCTGCGTACAATATAAAGATATAAAGACATCTACGAAAGCTCCAAAGATTTTAATAAATTTTTAAGGGGTTGAAAAACATAAATTATACAGAGCAACCAAAACTAATTTCGGTGCGACAGATGTTAAAGCTATTATCAGTTCCAGATTTTGAGAAAAACGTGGCCAAGGTGGCTTTAACGAAGAAACGAAAGGTGATAGAACCTTCCCCGTAGGCTTAGATTAAGGCTTGAACTTCATTATTGAAAATACTATCCCTGTACCTCGACCTTAAAGTCACTTATAAATAGTCGTTTATTGAATAGGAAAAACAGCTTTTGGGGAAGTTTAAGCACCTACCGCAATTAAACAAAAGCTGGTAGAACTTTCTATTTTCTTTTCTGCTATTGGTAGTACGTTTTGTAACCACAAATATGAATTATCAGATTTAACTATGAAAGTCCTTCAGGTCAAGATGGAGGGATGGTATTTTTAGAGAATGTAGTTGAAAGTTCAAGCCAAAGTTTAAGGCTAAATGTAAGCTTCTGTCAACATTAGTTTCTTTGCTAGATCTTCTCGAACATTGCCCAAAATGTAATTTTTTGTCATTTTGACCACGTTTTTCTCAAAGTCTGGAGCGGTTGGAAACTTTTTATTTACGAACTCTTTATCAGCACAAAAAATTCTATCTAAGAAAGCTTAAATATTTGCCTCACCAAAATTTGTTTCCATTTTTGTGGCTTTCTGTTATTTTTAAAAATCGCAAAAATTCCACAAAATAAATATGTACATACATGCTTGAAATCTTATAAGTTTGACATATTATTGACCTATTATCGAATTTTTGGCGATACAAAAAAGAAGAAAGGTGCGATTTCCAAATACGCGATTTTTGAACACTCAGTTTGTAGCATTTAGTTGTTTGACTTCCTCATATTTGAACACAATTGTATGCATACATGCACACATGTATTTCAACACATTTAACGTTGCATTTACGTTAAACTGATTTCACACACAAGAGACAAATTTCTACACAAATTTCAGTTTTGCGCCAGGACACACCCAACGGAATCAATAAACTATTCAGCCGGAATTTGTTGTCTACGAATGAGTTACATAGATGTACATACATGTGAACATTTGTTTGTGAGCTTGGTGTAAACACGTACATATGTATGTAGATTAGGGTGCGCCACTAAAAAAGTTGCAGATTTTCCAACGGAATTACCAAGCTTATTACATTTTAAGGCCGCCGCTAAAATATTTCGGAAAAAAATTTTAAGATTTGCATACATACGTGAGCTAGACTAATTTGTGTGTACCTCAAAAAATCTCATTATTTTGATTCCGTCGATAAAATTTTTGCACATTTTTATGCAGACCTTTAAAATTTATACCCACACCTCTATTATCTGAGGTGAGCTTTAAGAAAACAAATTTTTTGACGAAAAATTGTATTTGTAAAATCAAAATTTTTGGAGGTATCCTTCCAAAATAGTTAAGCGGAAGTCTTAAGATATTTTAAGTTTTATGTTTGCGATGGAATGCACCCTGATGTACATACATACACATATATGTATATTCACAGTCGCATATGGACTAATATAAGTAATTTGTATGAATTGAAACAGACAGACATTGATTGAAGTTGAACTACATATACGATTGATAGCAATGTCACGTCGGAAATTTTCAAGCATATATGTATGTGCATATATATTTATTGATGATGATATATGCATCCATAGTACATTGCATATTACAACATATGACTACACTGATGATGATGTGCTGATGGCACAGACGGTTGGTTCAAAGCGTGAAAAGTGTGGCTTTTTATGTAGTCACAGTCCATTTTCGACTTTTTTCTGCATATCAATTTCCATTTTTCTTCAGCTTGGTAATGTTTTGTTTTGTACATTTTATTGTTGTTGTTACAGCGTTTACGAGTGCTAATGGTTTGCTGTAGTTCGTATCATTGCAAGTGTGGTGATTTGGTTTGGACATACAAACGAGCTAAAACCAACGTATTTTAGAAGCCACTGAACAACTGTTGACCAGTCCTCACTTATGTATGTATTTATATACAAAAGCAAGGTGTTAATTTTATTAATTAAATTCTTTTTCGAAAACATCATTAAGTTAATTTGAACATAGGAGGGTAAGGGTGTGCAATAGGGTGGTCCAAAAGTGCATGTGAAAATGTAATGTCGGAATTTTTATGCTCTCACCCACTAGGATTGTTCTTAGCCGAAAAAAAATACCCCTATTTTTTTATTTTGAAATCAAAAAATATTTAGAGGTCGCTCAAAGCACCCAAACTTTTTCATGTATTTTACATGGGTAAAAAACAACTTTTCGTAGAAATGGTATAGAATTCTTAAAAAATCATATTTTTCTATAAGGAAACTCTGTTTATCTGGAGGAGATTGCCAACAATAATACGTAGTTGTTTATTTAACCATTTTTTCATCGCAACTATAATTTTTGGGCCCGCCAAAAACCCACAAAAACCCCGAAAAATGCTGGGGGGGGTGACTAATAAACAATCGTTAGTATTAGAAAATGGATAAATAAACAATTGGGTATTATTATTGAAAGTTTTCGGATTGAAAAATATTTATTTTCAAGAATTCTATACCATTTTTACGCAAAGTTGTTGTGTCCCCATATAAAAATACATGGCAACCATGGACCTCTAAATATTTTTTGATTTCAAAATAAAAAAAATAGGGGTATACTTTTTTTCGATATAGAAGAACACTAGGGGGTGAGAGCATTACAATTCCGACTTTGCTGTTTTTGGACCCCCGTAGTATACGTACATATAAACTATTTATTTTTAGTTTTACCTACCACATGATAGGTAATACTAAATTAATAATAAAAATCAAGAAAAATCAAAAAAATCGAGAAATGGCAAAAAAATCCTCCACACCAAATGCAATTTCTAAAAGCTCGCAGATTAAAATTTCTTAAGAAAAAAATGCATGTTTATAAAAAAGTTCTAACCTTACGCCAACCTTTACCAGAGTGACGAGTCTGCTTCCAGCGGCTGCATGGCACCTGTCGCAATCATTCATACACGACACCGCTACGCTTCGCTTCCGAAACTCGAGTTTGTCGGGACGGAAGCCCAAGTCAATCAATAGCTATCAATAGAATCTACAGACTACTGGTCTGCAAAAACCGTATAACTTCCCAGAACTTTATTTTATCTTTTTTTTAAAATCTAGTAAAATAGATTTAGAAGGAAGAATAGAAGGTAGGAAAAGAGGATATAATATAAATCCCGAGTTATGAATATACCTACGGAAGCACATAGTTAAATCCAGTCCCAATCATTAGTCTGATCATTTAAAAAGAATTCAACGTATAAAAGTTAATTGGTATAACGGAGGTCGAATTTCGAAGAACCAGAAAAAATAATAATAAAATGTATGAAAATTTGAAGTATTAGTATCGCCTTAATACAGAACTAAACTTATCTTAACACAAAAAAAAAGTAAAAGATGCAACTACGATCATAATCTTTCTTAATAACTGCTATAGGAATTTAGAATTAAAACTTCAATTTAAATACTTTCATTATTATTATTAAGTAAGTTCGTGAATTCATGAAGATGTTTTGCTAAGTTATATCTAACCCAGTAAAGTCTTCATTATCTCGGAAACTAAGTGAGCACCTTAAATAATTTTGACGGACCTAAAAAGCTTTAAAATATCACCTAATTCCTCAGCAGTACATATCCGCGTTCGATCAAAGTTTATAAAGTTGGTCGGCTACCGCAACATCAAGCGATTTTTAAAGCACAAAAAAAAAAAAACAAAAAAATAAAATAAAATAATAAAAAAATAAAAACACAAAAAAAAAAATAATAAAAAATACAAACGCAAAAAATAATATTTTTAGCAATTTTTCAATGCTCAACGGGCAATATTTGCAAAGAACGCAAAAGGCACAAGTAAGTCATACATTTGATTGTTTCATTAAACAACATTACATTACATTAACAAAACTTGGAAGTGGTGACAAGTTTATTATGCCATAGGTGTAATTTACGATTACTAATAGTAATAGTGATAGATTAATATTGTTGTAGGTATATTTCTCGCTAGGTCAAGTCGCTAATTCTTCCCGAATTTACTTATGCAGTTAGATCATTAAGTTATGTATTTTCAAAAATATATAAGAAAATGCATTGTAAGTTCTTGAATATATAGTGAAATGGAATCTTAAGTTTTTTTTTTGTTCATGACGAAATGTAAGGGCGTGGTTTGTTAACATGAGCTAAGAGTCTTGAGGGTAAATGATAGTCATTAACATGTAGGGTGGGTACAGACAAGGGGAAAAATTTCATGTTTTTTATTCACCCTACGCTGGCGTTGTTTTGTCACTTTGTTACCTCGTACATATGTATATATTCTGCATACTCTAAATTTGTGTACGGTTATCGCAATGCGCAACATAGGCAAGCTCACGTCCATTTCCCTGAGCCAGAGCGTAGTAAGGCAAGGTATGCAGACCCGCCTAGGAAAGCACATACCTACCACATTCTCTAGTTTTTGGCAGCTGTTCGGAGAAGACCGTTACAACCTTCGAGCTGATTAGCAGATCAAGGCCAGAGGTATTCAGAATCTTGTCATACATCACGGGGCATTGGCCCGTAGTCAAACATCCGGCAAAAATAGATATGTCCAATTATAGGATTTGCTGCGGCTGTCAACCAGACGAGGTCTTTAGACCTTTCAAATATTAGACACAAAACATTACAAAAACACCTACCTCTAGAAAAAAGTCAGCTAAATATATTTATCTCAAGACATGATCTGGTTATAGTTACATTATTGGGTTACAGTTACCAAATCATGTGTTGAGAGAAATATTTTTAGCAGCCTTTTTTCTGAGCACAGTAGCACAACTAACCAAATTTTTAGGAGCTACCATAAGAATAATCGGCAGATTCCGTAAATTGGCTCGATTTAGCAACCTACTGTGTGTTTAGACAAAATATCCATGCACCAGAATGGCGAAAATGCACTAACTGCCAACCTCTTCAATGCTTAAGCAATCCTCATGCCATAGTAATAGCGGCAGCGAAAAGCGTAGAATTGGTTTCCTTATTTTTCTGTATACTGTTGATTCTCACCGTTAATTTACTTAAATGATTTCTCAAAAAAAAAAAAATTTAAAAAAATTAAATTAAATAAAAAAAAAACATATTATCGATTTCCCAAAAGCATTTTAAGTTTCGAATGCCCCTTGAAAAATGTGTGCACAGTGCCACAACGGAAAAATGGAATGGAAGGAGTGTTGAAGATAAAAGCAAATATATAAACGGAACGCTATATTGAATGACAACAACTGCTAAACTGACTTTGAAATTCAGCAGAGGAGACAGCATAATGTTCATAAATGGGAAGAAAAGTCGGGGTAATTTAGCAAAGTGCAGGTAGTGGCGGCATGCGGCACCGTTGTGCACTAACGTCACAGGGATGGTTGTGCTTCGCGTGTTTCAGTTAGCTGCTGTGACAATGGGTGTTACGTTCATTTGTCTACACGCCCATTAGAAGAAGAAACGCAAACATACTGATGTATTTATTATTATATAAATACACATGTATGCACGTACATATGTACATACATATGTATGTTATTTGTGGGCTGTAAAATTTCACATTAGAAATATATAATTTTATGTCCGACAATACATTTGTGTTGTAACCCAATAAACATTGCGTTTTGTTAACAATTCGAAAGTGAGACTTCAAAAAAAGTTCGTTTTCCAATAATTTTCGTATTTCAACAAGCATTCAGAAGTGGCTGAGCACTTCATAAAGCCTACGGAGGCTAGAGAATGACCACTAAAGAGGAGCCTCCGAAGCATAAATTTTAAAAAGTGTTACCATTATGTTTTACCACTTCCTCTGCCTACACTGGAGCTGTGTAACTCCGTCAATTTACAGGCGCTGACTCAAAGACTCCAATTAGCTCCAAGTAGTCAGCTAATTCAACTAGCTCGTTTCACTTATTTGAATGTTGTACTCATTAACCGACTTCATGAAAAGGAGAAGGTTATCAGTTCGTCTGAATATATATGGGTCATTCCATACAATATTTACAAGTCAATATTTTTTTGGGGGTGAAATATATATTTTTACATTCTTTGTCGAAAAGAGAAGACGCGTATATTTTTATTTCGTCCTGATATTCGAAAATCTCGAAAAAAAATCCCAAAATTTTGAACTCACGGGGAAGTATATTTTTTCAATGTTTGCAGTTAATAAACTATTTGTCAGGGAAAATCAGTTAAGGTGTCAAAATGTGCGTAATTACCCTGGAACGAAGCTTTTGGGAACGTTTTCAATGAGAACAAAATTAGAATGAAAGTATGGAGCACGTTCGCAAGGTGGATACTTCTACTGGCGGTCAAAATGAAAACAAATATTCAAACATTTCAAACTAATGGAACGCCATGCGAAAAATTGTTTCATCGCTTACATTCTTCGCGAATAGTTCCCAGAAGAGTTGTTCCCTTTTCGTTCTCTGTCAGAATGTTCCTGAGACTTTAGTTCCCAAATGATCCGTCGATAGAAAGTTACTTAAACTTTTGTTTCCGTTTTGTGCTTTGCCAGAACGTTCCGCAGACTTTCGTTTTTATTTGGTTCCCTGGGAAACGTCCCCGAAAATATTTCGCATTTTGTTGTCTTTTGGAATGTTCCAGATGATTTTGTTCTTATATAATTCCCATTGAGAACGTTCTCGACAGTTCTGTTGTCACTTTCGTTCTCGTTAAATTTCGAACGTTCGCCTCAATGTTTATTGGGATATACATACATACATATGTATATATATTTATGTATGTATGTAAGTGAGGTAAATACTCTTATTACAACCGACATTTTTTTCACTTATGCTTGAATGATCGCATGTGCGTAATGGCTTGGGTTTTGGTTTTGTAGCGTAGCCACAGGAATACGTACTCATGGACATACATACATAATTATATACATACGTATAAGGCGATGTAATGGCTTTGAGAGCAGGGACGCCCACATAAAATGATTTATTTTTTATTTTTTGCATGTCAACTCAGATGCATATATAAGTACTATAGGTATATATGCTCATATAAATGTAGACAGAATGAAATAAAAAATCAGGTAGCCCAAGGCTTTTCGATGGTTTTTTAACCAATGTTGAGGGGTCTATTGTTTTGTTTTGATTTCTGCGTTGTGCCATCTTCAGTGTAATTTTTCGTTGTCTGTTTATGTTTCCGACAAGCTAGAAGTATTGAGAATTTGAAACTTTAATTACTTTATAAAGTCGCTCCATAAACTGTTGATTGCATTGCAATCGCGTTCAAGAGAAAGTTTCCGGAAACGTCGTGTGAGTTGATGTAGCGAACGCTTGGGTATACATCCAGGTGGGCCATCCGCTGTGGCCTAGATGTAACTCAAGTAAGGTGGAGCTCATCTAAACGGTGCCCGGTTAAGTCTTGCTACAAAAGCCTAATTTCTAGACGTTTTTATAGATAGAAGCTGGACAAGAAAGAAGACCCGTATTGAATCAACAAATTCGATTTCAAATATGCACTGTTTAAAATGGGTGGGGTTTTAGGTGCCCCCCGGGTCCCCGAAAACAGCGGGAAAATGACTAAATATTTGCCTATTTCATTTAAAATTTCGAACTAGGTCGTTCATACTTTTCAATGAACTACTTTTAAATGAACGAACTAGTTCTACTTTATACGCGGATTCGTCAATGAATATTTTTAGCAGTCGTTAGACCAATTCTCCGTATATAGTGATCGTATGGTGGCCTGCATTAGAAAATGAGGTTAACCGCATGCTTCTCACCAAGGTGCAGAGGTCTAGTATGATCTGCATAAGCGAAGCCCTGGTGGATTTGGCAAGACAACGTTCTTCGCATAAGAGAGCCAGCCCAGTGACAAACGGAAACCCAGGGGAACTATTGTATATTTATTTAATAAATTTCTCTTAATTCCTAACTGTACAGATTGTGATTTGATATAAGTTCCGTGAAACAATCTCAAGCATGGTGGAGTGAAAAATATATTAGTACTCCAGCTGATAGTATTAACCTCTACATATACAGATGGCTCGAAATTGGACGATAAGGTGGGAGAAGGGGTTTTCTGTCGAAGCCCTACACTGAACATCACGTTTAGGTTAGCAAACATTTACAGCGTATTCCAAGCTGAGGTTTCAGCTATCATGGAATTCAAAAAAAACTTGGACAGAAATATTAGGAAGAGACGTCTTTGTCGCCAGGCTGCACTCGGAGCTCTGAGCTCTTTCACGTCCTTCTGCCTTGATCTTTCGAAAACTGTACCCGCAAAGTGCTCGTACGAACACTTTTATACTTACTGTGTGTAGGTCAATATACTTTTATATACATACATATACATATATACTATATGCACACGCCCGTTGCCGTTAATGGCAACAGCGTATCGCCTCCATCAAACTAAAATAAGCCGCGAAATTTCTTTTTAATGGCATTTAAAATATTCACTTTTTTGTCCTTTCACGAGCATACCATCACATATTCAGTGAATGCCAGAAGTAAGGTGGACACTTTTTTGCTACTTTTATTGCATCTCCTCTGCTTCATACATACCCGTATTGTTGATACTATGATGAATGTGTGAGCTCGATCCGGTTCGTTTTGGGGGCACGGCTGAGAAATTTTCTTACCTTACAGTAAATTTTCTTATTATAAGTATTTTCTTTTCTCTTTTCTCTTGTTGACTTTGACTTTTAACTTTTGTGCAAGGAAAAAATGCGTAAGAATGGTTCACTCATACATACTTACCTGCGAGGAAAAGTAATTTAAGAGCACCACAGCTCAGGTAACTCGCGCTTGTATATATGTATGTGTATGCATATTCATACAAAAATTTAGCATACTTTTCGGCGTTTTAACCGTGCTTTTGTAAAATGTACATACATGTATTGAAAGAAAGAAGTGACTGCGGCTGCGACATTCTTATTGTGAAGCTGTAAGTGCTTTTTTTCAACTTACGTATTCATGCCTCACTGTGAATGTCAGGTGCAGACGCCTAAAAGGCGGCAACAGCTGACAAGCAAATGTATGCACGCACATACGAATATATGTATATTCATTAACAGACATTTTCAAAAGTGCTCGGTGCTTTTTCGCAGAATTCCTGAAATACTGTTGCTGAAAAATGTAAAAGTGTAAAAAATACATACAACAACGAATTGAAAAAACGCACAAATTTAATGAACCTGAAGCTGCAAATGTGAAAGAGCAGTTGCGCAGCAGTGCTCAAATTCGAATTTTTGTAATTTACTTGCGCGCTATTGTTCTAGTTCATTGCAGCAAATAAATAAATATCTCTACGTACATGTAACTAGATTATGAATAAAAAACCAGCACAGAGTGATTGCTCTTTTTCACCGCCTCAGTCATCAGACAGCAGCCCAATGGCAGTAAATTAATTTGAAACACTTTAACCCGTTGCTTTTGTCTCACTTTTTGCTGCGACGCTCCCTTTTTTTAGTTGCTCTTTTGTTCATTTAATTTCTTTCATATGAAAGTTCGTCCACACCACTTTCGTCTTTTGGGTGGGTTTACATAGTATTTCTTCTTTGTTATGTGTGTGTGTGTGTGTGTGTGTGTGTTTTGTTTAATTGCATTTGTGTATGTGTGTTGACTTGTTTTGTGTGCGTAAGTATTTACACAGCTAAATAATTGTTCTTTTGTTTATTTTGCTTGTTTGTTTTATATTTCAATTGTTTCGCTTGTTGTCGTGGTTTTAATTTTTTTTTTCATTGTGTTTGTGCTATTGTGTTGATAGTACAATAAGATATACATAGGTAAATATTTCAAATAAGCTTTTGTTTAAAATGTTGTCAGCAATTAGTTTGTAGTGGTTCTTTGCAGATTTTCTGTTGCGAAAATCTTCTTATCCTAATTGTGCATTAGCTGGAATTAAAACGAATTAGAAATTAGCTGCTGTAAAGACACAATGAAAATTACTGCTATTCTTCGCTGTAATTAAAGGTAAGGCGTATCCTCGTTTCTCTTTTACAAGTCAAATATTATAAACCAGTTTTTGATGTCTTAAATTTTCATAACTTTTTTTTTAATAATTGACTAAAGAGAACCATTAATCATTTGGAGTGTAATACTGCCGTAAGGTATTCGGTGGGGAGGCGGTGGGAGCACTGCGCTCAGAATAAAGTTGCATCCACTTGGCTCACGCCTGTATTTCATTAATTGACCCCTGTCGGATCGGTTAACTTATATCCACTATATTCTATATATAACAGAGATGGGCAAAGTGGCTCCCAGGAGCCTTGGCAGATTTAGGTGCTAGAAGAGGGGCAACATCAAGAGTCCGCAAGATGGTTGAAGAAGATCGTTTTAAAATTTCTGGTACTCCGACTCTCATTACGAGTATATATGATACTCTTAATGTATTTTTTTTTATATCTCCTTTACCATGAGAGCTGATTTGCCGCTTGTGTAGCACTTGCTGGCTCTTTGACTGCTTTAAATGCCAAAAATCTGCCCATCCCTGTTCTATATCCAGCTCACAATTATAGTAGTTAGTAAAAACCTTAGACCCTAAGGGCAAGTACTAGCGTGATTGACTCGGTTTTTGCAAGCCGGTTTCCACCGTTTTTTTTTCTTATTTCTATAGGCGGCTTCTTGATTTCTCCAATATCGCCCTGCGAAAAAAAATGCATTTTCGAATGTGAAAAGGGTTCTTTTACTGATTATTTTTTCGCTTACTATACATTACATTTTCCCACTGGCTATTTGTGGCTCAGCTAAAGCAATAAAGAAGAAAACAAAAAATAATTAAAAACTGTATCACTGCATTTAGTTTCATTCCTTTCGCTTGCCCATATTCATGCCACAAAGTTTTTTTTTGTTGTTGGTAGTTTCGGCCTGCATGCACTTCTGCACTTGCAACAACAGTCAACTGGAAAGTGCTCCGAAAATATTGGCCATACAGACTATTCATGCCGAAGTTCACGTGCACTATTCGAGTTCGCAGGAAATTCCAGAAATATTATTATGGCCGCACAAATACAGTTTAAAAGTTAAAATTCCAGCTGAATCAGCAGCTTGACATTTATAGCTGCAAATGCCTGAGGTTCCATAAATGGACGTGGTACCACTTGGGTCTCTGCGAAGTGTAGTGGTGCCTTATTTTGTATTTTAATTTCGTTTCTCCATTCCTGAAGTTTGTATCATGTACATATATTTATTTATTTATTTATTTACTTTGCTTTCATTCTTTGCTTTATTTTGCTTTCTGCAATTGATGCCATTTTGTTTGTTTTATCCAAGTATTGTTGCTCACTTATGATTTTCTTCGACTCTTGCGGTTTGCCACAGCTCGCGTCAACACTCCACATTGGCATTTGGTTGTGCATGGAAGCACTCGGCTCATAGAGCTTTGTATTTGTGTGTATGTATACGTACATAGCTGTTTAAAAAATAAGATAACGGGAGTGTACCACTCATCTGGTGGCTATGGTAGAGGCTATAGCTCCAGTTCAGTTCAGCTTCCCTTTCAAGATACACCGCGTGTGGTCGCATCTATGTACGTAAGTATTTATTAACTTAGCTCCCCTATTCAATGCCAGTTGCTTTGCTACGCGAATGCCCTTCTAATGCATTTTTAATAATGTTTACCAAGAACATCGTGGAACCATTTTTATGCGTTTGTTTGTGTTTGTACATATGTTTGCATAGCTGTTTACTTTATGGCGTTTGATTATCTGCCAGCGACATGTTTTTTTTTTTGAGTAAAAGAGGCGCTGCAAAATTTGAACCTTACTTTATTACAATATTAGCTTTTACATAATAATTTGCCAGTTGCTAATACCGATTGTTTAAAAGCTTTGTTTTGGTACGAAATGTTAGCTGCACGGGGAATTTTTTATAATTGTTTTGGAATTTATCCGCAGAGTTTTAAGTAACATTGCAAATTCGTCCTCGCAAAAGAAATTTTTGTATGATCAGTAAAGAGTTCTTTTGTTAGTTAGACATTTCTCAAGTAGTCAGTAGATAGTTTGGAGTTATACATAGTGAGAGTTTTTAAATTTCTATCTAGAATTTGGTTTTTGTACAATACTTCGTTTTAGCCTCATAACGTAGAACTGAATTTTGTTTGTTTTATTTAAGTAAGTAAGTAAGTAAGTACCAGTTGCAGTTAGAGCAAGATCATCGGCATATGCAATAGCGTTGCAACCATTGCCCTGTAAGCGCATGAGTGCGGTGTTTACCGTAAGATTCCAGAGGAATGGTGAAAGTACTCCTCCTTGAGGAGTGTCCCTTTTCGCATATCTTGCCATGTAAGCTCCACCCATCTCCAAATAGATAGTTTTCCAATTGAGGAGAAGACGGACAAAGTCCACCAGAGATATATCCAGTCCGATGTGCAGCACAGATGGTGTGATCGTTTCTGGGAGGACATTGTTAAATATGACGTATCCTTCTTTGTCTAGAAAGACACCTAGTGTTAGCTCCTTGTATGGATTTTTCAAAATCGCTAACGATTTCGTGTAGTAGGTTTCCACAGATATGCCTTTAAAGAAGGTGCGTTGGTAGTCAGATAGCTCCTTAGGATCTATCTTTTGCCGAAATTACTTTATTTGAAAAATTGTTTCAAAAATACCGTACTGAAAAAAATTTTAATTTTTTTTTTAAATGGAGATACTGCGATACAGAATTTTTTCGCAGTAATATACATGTTTTTATCTGAACATGGCCGTACTCATTCAAACTCGTACTACCTGGCGTATGAGCAATATTTTCGATGTAGAAGTTTAATTCTTTTTTCATACGCAAGTCAAGCTTAAAATGGAAATGTTTTGGGAAAATGACCTGTTCTAGAAATACGATTTACAGGTTCGTAATATACGACCTACAATGAAGTTACGGCGTTTTTCTGTAAGCGCCAAAATATTGTCTATCTATATAGGAATCGGTGTAATCTCTAAAACTACTGAACGGATTTTGACTAGATTTTCTCTAATATACTCTGTATCATCAACAGGAGAGTAACCTTTTTTGCTTAGAAATTTAATAGGGTTGCCACATGTCTAAAAAACTATAAGATTCGCATCGTTCGTTGGATTACAAAAGATGAGGTGTCACATGAAAGGGATTGGCCTCTAAAAAAGCGCAAATGTTTTGTTTTTGAATAGGGTTGTCGCCTGTTATTAAAATTACTATATTCAATCATAATAAGCGTAGGCATCAGTTCTGCACCGTCACTGTTAAAAGAATAGACTTAGCTTCTACATACGCAATAATGTATTATTTTTCTGAGTAGGGTTGCCACCTATTAAAAAGTTAAAAGATTTTCGCCGTTCGTTGGGTTACAAAATGAGATACCAAATGAAAGGACCTGGCCTTCGCATTTACAAGGGCTTTCATTTTTTGAATAGGGTTGCCACCTATTTAAAAATTACTATCTTCTATACATAATATAAAGAAAAGTCGAGATATTTTGACCAAGCTGATCTTAGAAACTACTGCACGGATTTATACGAGATTTTTTAAGTATAATCTGTAACGATGGGAATTTTATTTTTAGTACATTAAATTCCTATAGGGTTGCCACCTGTCTAAAAAATTATTAGATCGGACTCGGATTTTAGATGTTCAATAATGTATTACTTTTTAAGTAGGGTTGCCGCTTTTCAAAAATTATACATCTCCGTTTGTTGGACTAAAAGCTGAGGTACCAAGTGAAAGCTTATGGTCTCTGCATGTGTAATCAGTTTTTATTTTTTGTTTGAGTGGGGTTGCCACGTATTTCAAAAATATGTACTAGGTATAATACTCGAGGGCATTTTTTGTTAATGACATTAGATTTGCACAGATCATTCAATTTAAAAGAAAAAATGTGGTGTCAAAGGAAAAGGCTTGCCCTTCCGATTTGCAGCAAGGTTTTACTTTTCGAAGAGGGTTGCAATTTGTGCGAAAAATTAAAAACTGTGGGATGTTCGTTAGATTGCAAGAAATGAGGTGTCAAATATATATACCATACTGGTAATACTTACATTTAATAGACTGAACATCATTGCATCAAAACTAGTTTTCCTCTTGATTTAATCCATACAATTTTATTTTTTATTTATTAGTAGTATTTATCTTACCATTATTTCATTATGCTGAATTACTTAGTTTCCATTTAAGAGATTTTTCTTAGGGGTTTGCAATAAACATAAATAGGTTTATTTTTCCAATTATATTTTGTTTGTAAATGTCTTCACTATTTCTTTGAAATCACACTCAAATTATCTTACTCTGCGCAAATTTGCATTTTCTTCTACTCACACACAATAACAGTATTTGTCGCCGTTCCATAGTTGTTTTGTTTATGTATTTATTGTTGCTAGTATTTATTTAATTCAGATTTG
This sequence comes from Rhagoletis pomonella, assembly GCF_013731165.1. NCBI lineage: Eukaryota > Metazoa > Arthropoda > Insecta > Diptera > Tephritidae > Rhagoletis > Rhagoletis pomonella. The sequence continues at coordinate 27,272 of NW_023459822.1, read as the reverse complement.
ACTTTTGTTTGTTATTATTTAAATTTGTACGTGTATTATTTTATTTAGTAAGTCGAGCAAGCAAACAAGTGAAAATCAGCGTTAAATATTTTCATATAAGTTTGTAATTGCATAGCTACTTATGTATGTACGAAAAGAAAGTATACAAAGCAAAGTGTACAATCAAAAAGAAAATTGTATACCATTCGGCAAACTGTGTATTTAATTAAAAATTTCCATCAGCAGCAACTAAGCGCGTTCTTTACATACATACGTACATATGTAGCTATTTAAGTGTCATCCTTGTTTGCAAAAATATTTGCTACACCATTTATGCTCGAATTTAGTTCATCGTTTACGCTTAACGGTTTATGTCAATATTTTTTCTATCTGTTTATAAGTGGATTTCTTAGCAGCAGTGGTTTTGGTTTTGCAAACACAAATTTAACACAATATTGTCATTGTTGAGTAAATATTTTAAAATGACCTTTTGGAGTCTCTCTCTACTTCTTACATAACAAAAAAAAAGAAGTTTTTTCTTTACTTTTTACAGACTATTTCGTGTTGGCTGACGAAAAATGGTACATATCTAGCATATTAAGAATTATTAAACGAACTTCTGAAAGTCAAATCCATTTACACATTTTTGGTGCTTTAAAACTTGGCTTACTTTTGTAGTGGTTTATAAACTGGACATAAATATTGTTATATAAGAGTTCGGCATATACAATAGTTAATTTTAAATCTTAGTAGACAAAAATTCACCCTAAATTTTAGACCATTTTAATATTGAACTGAAATTGGATCATATGAAAATTGAAAACACATTTATGATAATAAGAAATCTGATATAAATTTTTTGTTAACTTAAAACCGTACACAAATATATGATTATTTAAAAATTGGCACACATTGGAGTTGTTTAAAAAATAAAAATAAAAAAAACTGAACATAATGCCCATAAATGTTGGATTACTCAAAACCAGACATAAAATTGCAACATAAAAAATGGTAGTATCTTATGTCTTGGTAATAACAAGTGTATACAACATTTCCCCTTTAAAATATACATATAAAAATTATGTGCGATAAAAGGTAGACAACGACTATTGAATGTTAGAAGGTGGATACAAAATTTAGCAAAAAGTGCGGAAATGCTATGTATGCAAATAAATCCGTTTCCATCTACACTTTTTATTGTTTAGCTATTTATGTCGACTTTTAATATCTCATTTATCCTTTTCTACTTTTTAGAGGACATATTTTATGTTAATTTTAACAGAAACTGCAGATTTTAATAAGTTAAAACTTTCATGTCTGGCCTGTCCAGCATTTATGTAATGAAACAAAATTTCCAAAATTTTGCGTGTCTAGTTTTTCAAATATCCATACATCATTTCATAAGGCTAATTTAAAACATTATATCTGTAGCAGTAGGTAAAATGCGTAATGATGTGACGCTGATGAGGGAAGCAAGCATCTGGTTTGATATATAGTGTCAATCAGCACCCAAAGCTTGTTTGGTTAAAACTGATCGGGCAGTGCCTAACCTCCCTCTCAATTAGGATAAGCGGGAAACTGCAGTTCAAGAGAAAGGACATCCGATTTGGGAGCTGGTCGTTCCGGCTGCCATAGAAAATGCAAAATGTTACTCATACGCAGTGGTGTCTCTGATTGTTATTTCTCACATTCATATATAAGTGATATGTACGTAAAAGTATGTAGTATTTTGAAGGTCAGCGAACAGTTTTGTAATATTATGTTGATGTGAATGAGAGACGATGTATAGAAAATTCAAATTGTGTGGTATAAGTTCAAAAACACCGTTCTGTTAGATTGAGAAAGTTCAAAGGCAATTTCACAAGCTTCAAGAATCTCATTTGAAATATGAAATTTCTCATACCAAATATAATAATTTTCGCTAAAACTTCTTGAAATAGTACTTCTTAAAGCCTCACCGAACCTTTTTCAAAACTTTTCAATAGTTACCATGACCCTTCATGCTTCATATTTCATGCGCACAATTTGTGCTATCGAAAAGTTAACAAAACCACAAATTAAGTTTACAAAAAGTTCACATTTACCGGCAAAGCTATTATGAATGACTTAAACCGTTTTGTGTGCCTTCTAGTGGTGCGTTTTGTCAATCCTTCACTAAATTCGTCATTCCGCCATTCAGCCATTGAACGCAGCGCATTCAACTGGAAACTGAAAACTGTCACTCAAAAATGCTTCAAGCGAGAAAAAATACGCGACTGGCTGCTAGGGTTGAGGGTGAAAGCAAATGCAGAAGACAATGATTGATGAGCATTTGTGTAGAACAACCAACTAAAAGTCACAAATCAAAAACGGTGGTTAGTAGTTGCAGGCTTGTATGCATACCTATTTATGCTGCTGTCAGCGAAAGGCAAAATGAAGAACATATTTCGTATATGCAATACCAGAATTTTTTTTTTTTTAGTATAAACTTGAGCCGCATTTGATATTAAATAGCTCCTTGCTAATGCCCGAAGGTGAAAATGGATTTCTGTTTGTATTTGCCTGAGGGAATAACCCATAATCACCGCTACAGATTCATCTAAAAAAAAAAATTCTATCCAAAATCGAGGCTTGATATCATATAGTCCGTGGTTTTATTTCCTACCGAGGTAAGGCCTAAGATTGAGCTATGTTCGAAGGTTCTCGATCTCTACCCTACAGCTCAGAATTAGTGGTACTGTTGTGTCCATTTGGCATAGATTAATGGGCATCATATTGTGAAATAAAATCCATTGCTTTTGAAGGGCAGCATTTCAGTGCCCACCATACTAGGGTGCTGTAGGTAAGTATTAGGATATTTGCGATGGTGGGTTAAATGTCGTATTGTTGTATGCCTTAAACATTTAATGGCTAAAAATAAAACTAAAATAAAAATTAAAGTTTTCATAACACTTATTTAACCTTCTAAAGTTGACGACATAATTATAATTTTTTTTTGTAATAATTCTGGGTAAGAAATAAATGTTTTTTAGGCCTTAAAAACGAGACTATTTGAGGACCACAGTTCACAAAAGTTACGGGACCATTTTGGGTCTAGGCCTGAATTAGTTCCGTACTGATCCCAAGTGATGCAAATTAATTCAAAACTGATTCGAGATCACTTCGGCGCCATTTCGGGATTAGATCGATACTGGTTCGGTACCAGTTCGGGTCTAGTTTGAGAAAAAGCTCTTAACTAGTCCCAACAATTTTTTTTTATTTATAGTGCTGAACAAAATTTATTTACAGTAATGTGGAAAATAATAAGTACACTATATTTGACCAGTTTTTATTATTTTTTCTTTTCATAAAAATACATCTCATTATCTAACAAAAACCATGTCTGAATTTCAAACTTTGTAGAAATTTTAGGAAAATTTAACAAAAATTTACAACAAACTTTTTGTTAAAGTTTTTTTTAGAAAAAGTCTAAGTATTCAGTTTAATAGCTCATCAAATTCGAGTGCACTTATTGAGCTAGTTGTTTTTGGGCTACAAAATTGCATACCTAAAATTTTTTGAAAGTTCTTAAAAAAAGTTTGTTGTAAAATTTTGTCGAATTTTTCTGTTTTTTTTTTTTAGTTTTGTAACGTGGCCCAAAGTTGGGCGGTAACATACATAATAAAAAATTAATAAATTATTCCGACGTTAATAACAAACATTGAACAAACAAAAGAAAAATAGTAAAAACAAAATATCGTGCCCTTGTTATTTTTCACATGACTATATATACATAAGTTTCAAAATAAAGTTCTTTGAGTTATAATACTTTTATTATATAAGTCTCAAAATAATAGCTACCGATAACTTAATAAATTTTTCTCACTTATAAATATCATACAAATAATTTTATAATTTTTACAAAAATTTGGTTGACTTTCTAAAGCTAAAGAAATTGGTTATTTTCCATTTGACCTTAAGTGAATTTTGCCTTTTTATTTTTTAAATTTTATTTTTGATCGCCTTTTCCCAAAAACATTAGAGGTATTCTCTGAGTCTTGCAAAGCCCTTTCACGGTGCACAGATTGCATGGCTTGTACGGTACAAACCGCTTTTCGTATGGGACAGCTTTGCAAACCGTGAAATCCGTGCACCGTGCCAGTGCTTTGCAAGACTCAGAGAATACTCCTATTGAAATATCTTTATGTTTCACTGCTGCTGCCAGATCAACACTTTTGCAAATAAAATATAAGCTCTGTTATTAGTTGAAAGTTTTGCTTTCATTTACTTATTTAAACCTTTTCTTTTGTTAAGAGCCAGCACTTTTTTAATATTTTATCTTACGTTTTCAAAATATACTATACTCTTCCTTTGCCCATTCCCAAATTCCCCAATTGTCATAACAACTTGTGCCATAATTTGTGCAACTATTTTAACAAATGCGAAAAGTTGCTACATTCCAAATGATGATTTGTTACGTAACTTATACATATACATACATTGTAGTAGAGTTGTTAGTTTGCTATCCCCTACCACCGTAAGGGGCTGCGTGTTAAGCTGCCGCAAGCAAACCAGCATTTTATTAGGCATTGCATTTACAAGCAAACATATACATACATACATATATCTATTTTGATACATACATAGATACCCATATATATATAATTATATATATCCATATGTACACACAAATACATACATAAAATAGAAAATTGAGATTAGAGCGTTGAGCCGCATTAGATACTCGTATTTTAGGTGGGATGTTGGCTGCCAATTCTGGTGGTGTGTTGTAGTTAAATAGTTCAGGTTCCATTATCCAGTGGTGATTGTTGTGTGGTTCGGGTTTAAGGCTTTTGCTGTTGTTTTGACTGCTGTCATTCAACGCCTCTTGAAAATGCTCACATTTTATTTCAATTTAGTTGTTTGGTTTTTGTTTTTGTTTCCCATTTTCGTTTGCATTTCTAAAAATGTCGGCTTTTCTCTTTCTATTTTCTACATTAGCGTTTGGCTATCATTTGCGTTGATTTTAATTATTTTCTTTACAGCTACAAACAAACAAATACATACAAACGTACATACATACATAGAGTTGCCTTGGGTGTGCTTAAATATTTTTGTAGATACTCATTTATTACATTAGTTTTTGTTCGCAATGTGCCATTATTGTAGTACGTTTGTTTGTGTTGCTTTTGTTGCTGTTACTGCCTACTACTGCTTTAATCATTATCTATGTATAATAACAATTTCAATTATGCTTTTTTAACAATGCATTCCATTATTCATTGTACATGTGTTCTCATAAACTTCTGTCAGCCACTAATGCGTTTTGTTTGCTCAGCTATATTTTTAATTTTTTTTTTTGCCCTTTTGTTTTTAGTGTTTAAATACATAAATAGTTTTGTTGCCTTCAGTTTATAGTTGATTTATGATTTTATTCAATTTGTATCCAATTACAAAGTCATTGTTTGTGATGTAAGTTTGCAGGGGTTTTTTGTTTAATTTACGCTACTCATTTGTTTTTTTTTTTAGTATTTATTAATTTATTTCAATTGGCAACAGTTGCAAATTTGTGTCTACTAATTAACACCATAATACATTTTTCGTTCTTTTGGCACTAAAGCCACAAATTTGCCACAGCTCCAATTTCGTTTAAAATCCATTTTACCTATTTTAGTTTTGTAGTTTAATTTAATTATTATTATTTTTTTTTTTTAAATGCTAAGACCCGTACTAATATTAGTTTAATACTTTTATTTAATTCATTTTCATATCAGCAAAGTGTTTGTAAATATTATCATTCAATTTAAGTATTTCACCCACTTAGCAATGATATGTGGATGCACTTATTTACACATATCTTCTTATTTTGTTTTACAAAGTACTCTTACTTGTATATTTGGCATTCGTTCAAAAGGTTTTGCGAACAATCATCTAAATTCAGCGCTACAATTAGTCCATTAAAGTTTTTGAAAATCCACAATTCGTATATACATACATACATATGTACATACATACATACATGCGTGCATACGTAAGTAAATAAGGAATAGTTAGTAAGTGAACTTAAGTTTGATTTCATGAATGTTGCCAGCCAGCATCGGTATGCAATAGCCAGTTAAGGCTGGGATGACCTGAAAGCTTGAAAAAATGTCGGCGTGCCTGGGGTTGGAAGTAAACTTTTAACAGCGTCTTGTATACAATCTTCGTGTTAAGCGCAGGATTAAAGGTAGTCGGAAGTGCTCCCCATACAGCTTTTCGCATTCCTTCCAAGTATATTAACCAAAAGGGCTTATCTATTGCGTTTCACCGCACGTGGACATCCCAAAATAAAATTGGGTTTATGACGGTTACACAGGCCCAATGAATCACAGGCTCAATACTCCATATGCAGAGAGCATAAGCAGGAAGCATAAGTTGGAGTAACCTTTACCACCCTCGTCCTTATTGCGACTTCATTTCCACAACCTTCTATTTACCCCAAATAGTTTATGTTAAACCGTAAAGGATTTAAAATTGCTATGCCAAAAAATTGCAAAACTATGAAAATGCCAATTTCTCCTACCTGGCAATGAAAACAGAAGTCCAATGGGTTATGGTCACTCTTTTGGGTATAGAGCAACGGTTGCACAACCATTAACAATCCTGAATCTTGCGTTACCGCACGGTAGGTCACGCCAGAAATAGAGGTACCCTCGGTGGATTCACTTCGATTTATCCAGTTTTAGGAATAACGGAAGTCAACAGCGTCACTACACCAGTGGGTCCCGCAGGTGGAGATGCACACGGGTGTGTTTCTGTGAGCAAGCGGTTCGGTTTATGTAAGTATGTAAGTACAACTTTCAGGCTCTCCCAGAAATATGTTGGGCGCTTGGAACTCCCCTTGTAAGAACGAATTCTAACGAAAAGTGTTAACAAACCTCGTGTGATAATCCATTGTGGCTTTAAAAATCAACTTCTCTTTTTACCGTCTCATAACCTACAGGTCTAAGTGGGCCTTATTAACTTCTTATTGCACGCTGGCATGGAAACAGAAACTTTAACCAAATCTAAATACATACATATAGCGGCTATTCTGGCTATTTGGTATGAATGGAAAAAAATGTCCCAGCCCTGACACAGTATGCTATCCGCTGGTAGGAGCAAAGGCAGCACAAGGCCTTCTCTGTGTTGGGAATACCAGTTGAAGAAGCAATTGGCTTTAGTAGGAATTTCCAATTGGTGTCAATTAGCACAGCAAAGAAACGATTGGCGTGCTATGTTCAACTCGCTCCAAAATTGTTTAAGTGGTTATATCGCCAATCAAGAAAGAAGAAAAACTTATCAGCAATCCAAACCAAGGCATCTATGCAAGAAAAGACCTAACGAGAAAGGAAACATCGAGTGTGGCCGCCAGGTGTATGATCAACGTCTGTTTCCTGATCGCGTGACGAGTGATATGAAAAAAAATTTAAGGTTAATCGTAATATGCTATAGAAAACATATTTGAGTCTTGTCAATAATTTTGCGATCTTGTAGCTGAGAAATATTGAAATAATAAGGAATAAGGGTCTAGTTGTGCTGTTGTGCCGACCGACAGCCTGTTCAACCTAACTTACCATAATCCAAGTTAATGGATGAGATATAATTTTGCATTACATTTTTTAACGTAAAAAAAAATGCATATTTATATAAGAATTCTTGAATTTTTTTATACCTTTTATGCACTTATACCTTTGATATAAAAACAAAACTTACTTCAACTTATCTCTCAATTTTAGTGGGGAAGCTTTGGATAAAAATAAATACGCTATTCAAATGTCCACTTTTCGTATTACTTAAGTACTTAGTCCTCCACGCAGCCTACCAGAGTAAGTACCTAAATGTGTACTCTGGCAGTTATAATTATTTTGCATTTTGCATAGCCATATGTCTCTTATTTTTTATGCTAATTGCCACACGTTTTGCTACTTAAAGCGAATGCATGAAAGTATGCTTAGAGCAACATATGGATGCATGTACTTATGTACGTATTTTTATATGTATGCATACATGTATTTTCCCACTTTACGCAGTACCTACATAGCGAGCTGTAGATTTTAACTTTGGAAAATTTACGCAGCGTAGCACTCATAAAAGCAGCAATGCTGCATGCGTTTCCAACTACTTACACATTTAAGCCTCCAAGAAATACTTTTCTACTTGGCATTCATTATTTTTTCTTTTTCAAGTTGCTTTGGAATAAAGATATTTTGACCTTCTCACGCAACTAGAGGCGTTAAAAAGTTACCGCAGGCTGAGTGGTATTTAACACCAGCACTTGGAGGTTGTAAGTGCTAATTTAGAAAACAAAAAATAAAAAAAATAGAAAATGTCATTTATTTATGGCAAACGCGCGCGCACGCCTCTCGCTTTGGACTACGAAATATTGATAGCGTTGACATGCTGCTCTGTGTCTACAGTCAGTTAGGACTCGAGGACTGTTGCTGGCTGAAAAATTTGGACAGCGTGCGGTTGTAAGTACTTGCGGTCTGCTTATAAGCCCAAGTTATGTAGGTATGTGTTATCTTTTGCTGCAGTTACTAAGCTTACATGGTATGCGTTTTGCATTTTTATTCTACTTTTCATATATATATAGTTTTTTCTCCATATATTCGCTTAACATACTAATTACAATGGAACTTACTTACATGCACATTATCAGTTTTTTATGTTTCAAATATATATACGCTCTCCCTAGAACTCACTTATTTAGTTATTTTGGCTTTCAAAGCCCAAACAAATGAATGCCTGTTGCTTTTGCACCATAACGCCTGCCCACCGCCCCGTTACCGTCGTCGACAGCTTTTTATTCTCTCACAAAAACAAATTCATTATAATGATTCCATCGATTCTCCTCAGTATCCACACCCGGCTTGGGTTCCGCCACTGAGCCCGCTGTGCCCGAACCACAGCTGCCCGCCAAGCGGAAGCCCCGCTCATGCAGCATATCAAAAGCTTGCTCAATAAAACAATGCTTGAGGAAGAAACGTGATGTATAGCGATCTGGGCCACCATGATCGGGATCGCGTGACTCATTCAAGGTATCGCCGAAAATCTCGCGACATAACGCCACCCGCCCACACACGAGAATGCGCGATAGCTTGCGGAACTTAACATCGGCCAGACCATCTTTGCCGAATTGAAAGCTGCCACGATAGCCAATTGTGATGCAGCCAGGTGGACGTATGTCGCTACCGCTGCGCAAACTCTCCAACATACCGGCCAATTTGAAGTGTTCTGCTTCGCGTTGCAGGCGCTGTCGTTCGCGGAAGCCCTCCGGCAGGCTGAGCTGCTTGTCGCGCATATAGTCTAATATATAGCGGAAGAGTACGCCGTCGCGATCGAGGAAATAGCGTCCTTTGTTGTCCTTCACCAGCGCATCTAGATTACTGAATAGTTCGTGTAGGCGTGAGGACTTCTCCTGCAGCAGTGTGTCCAGTATGGTGGTGTAATGTACGCCACCAACATTCAGTTCAATCACTTCGGTCATTTTGAATTTTTAAGTGTGTTGGCAAGTGTGAAACTATTGTTTTATAAAGACACAGAAGCACTGTTTTGGCTGTTGGAAGCAAAAATATTGCAGTTGGACACCGTTATATTAACTTCACTGACAACTGGTGTTTGTATAGATATATTTTTGAATAGCATATGCGTTAAGAAACTTTGGCTGCTTCAAAAAAAATATGGCTTCAGTTTCACTTACGGTTACTAATTTTTATCTTTAACAAATTTGTTTAATTGTAACCGCTTTTTTATTTTTTTTTTATCAGCTTAACACAAACACGCGTGTAGCCGTGCATATGGTAAGTGGTAACTTCGCGAGTTTAACTCCAAAGTCATTAAAATAGTTATCCGTTATATGCTTTCCGTTTATTCGGTTGCAGCCTCTCGCTGTTCAACGCTTACTGTTCGCTTTTGTATCTACACTCGCGCCTTAAATAGGTGTTGATTTTTCTTTTATCACTTCGTGCTTACTGATTTTGCTGCACGCTGTTGAGCTGTTTGAGCTGCGAAAAATGGCTTTAGCGGAATTTTTCTTTCATCGATAATTAAATTTTTACTATTAAATAATATTCATTCAAATTTATTTATTTTCATTATTTCAATTATGTGTACATATGTAAAATATTTCTCATAACCCTTTTAAGCGTATGCCAACTAAAACGTCTACCAACGTTGGACTCTCATGCTGAACTGAATCGAAAATGTAGTGAACTGGACCAGCTGCTGGCTCTTCGATATGTCCATAGTTGCACTAAATGTGATGTACCTCATATCCCGTATCCATAATGCTGACACACATACACACACACACACACACACCTAGTGGCACATATCTCTTTGCTCTATTGTAAATGCGTCTGCTCATTGTGTGAGACAGTGCGTATACGTAACGTCTACGGCGAGCAAAGGCCATTGCAAAAACATTAAAAGCGCTCTCTCTGCTCATAAATTTGAGCAACTGAGCACCAGTGTTGCCACTGCCTTAGCCTTTATAGTATCCATAAAAAATCGAAAACTGTTTTCAAATGTATCCACCGAAAAGAGCGGACATTTTTACACAGTACATCTATGGAAAGGAAACTCGGCCCCTTAACAAACTCATTAACATGTAGTCAGTATTTTCCCAAACTTAGACACGGATTTGGGAAACAAAGGCCCGTAGTTATAATCAAAATTAAGTCGACTCTAAAGTTATTTGCAGCTTTTTGACATAATTTTCGATGGGATACCTGTCAAAAAAGCCAAAACTAACTTTAGTGTTGACTTAATTTTTACTCTATAACTACGGGTCTTTGTTTCCTAGATCTGTTTCTGAGAATGGAAAAATACTGACTACAACTACGGGCCAAAGTTTCCGCATGTTCAATGTTTATTACTACGATTAGATTCCTACAAATAATACATGTAAAAAATGTTTCCTAGTCTATAAAAATAATACTAATTGAAACTAACTTTGACCTGTTACATTTATAGCCGGTTTCACCAGTAATTTTAATGAAAAATAATTTTTTATTTTCTGTCAATTTCCATATAAAATTCAAAAAATTTAAATTATTTTTCACTTGAATTACTTTCGTGAAATTGGTTGCTAGTTCAGTAAATTGTTATTTCCAGCTATTATGATTACAATAGGGCTGTTCAGGATGTTGTGGAAATGGTCTTGGATTTGCAGTTGGAATTGCATTTGCAAATTTTGGCTTGCTGCCATGGCAATCGTGTGCATTTTATTGTTGTGAATTTACAAATACAACGAATATGCAAATGCAAGAGCACAAGATCCTGAACAGCCCTAATGTTTTTCAAACAAACTAGTGGATTAGAAGCTATCTATGAAATTAAAAAAATTTTCAAAAATTTGAATTTGTCTGTAAATTCCGCCTTCAAGAAAAATTTATATTATATTAACTGTTAAAAACGTTATAATAGCTCGTACATAAATAAAAAAAATGTCCTTCAACTACTTATGGGAAAAGGTATCCAAAATTACACTGAGGAAAAAACGAAGTGTTCCTCAAAATTTAAGGCGAAAATATAATATATTTATTTAATATATCCAATTGTATACATATGTATCAAAACGGCAACACTGCTGAGCACTCTGCGCTGAATTCGTTTGTATGCTGAGCGCCAACTGCTGACTGTGCCATTATTAACAATTGTCGCTCTCTTTTGGGGTTCTTTTTTTATAGCTCCCTCCCCGCTGGTTAACAAGTGGTCAAGTGTTGACAAAGTCAAGGATTTCGCATTGCATTGACATGCACTATGCTTACTGCCACTGTCGCTGAACGCTTAGTGCTCTTATGTTGCCACTCAAACTAGATGTGTCCAGTGTTTTCAAAAAACAAAAAGTTATTACATGTTCACCTTTTTGTGCTCAAGGATTTGCAGAGATTTCATTTTGACAACATGAATTATGGTTGCTCCCGTTAGAGCACTTAGCGGGTGTTAGTTTAGTGTCCTTGTTGTACATAAATATGTTTTGTTAATAATAGGTACATTTTTGGCTCTTAACCTTCTGCTAAGTGTTTGGCCGAGCCTCTGCTCCAAACACGCTACCATACCGGCTAGTTTATGTGTAAATAAACTCCAAAGATTGGCTTCGTTCTCCGCTATAGGATCAATAAGAACTCAGAATATATTCTTTAACGGACTTTGGCCGGACTTGGAATTGACCCGATACATTCCAGTTTGTCGATGAATTTCCAGATATATATCGACAATTTGATATATTTCAAAAACTCTAAATTTCGATAACTCAAAAAATCTGGATAATTCGATTAATTTCGATAGTTAATAGTGCATTTCGAGAGCTCGATAAATTTCGGTAACTCAAAAGCGTATATATGTCGATATCAATTGATAATTGAAATTACGATAACTCGATATATTTAGAAAATTTCATCGTAAAAAATTCAGCAAATCAATAAATATTGATAACTCTGTAAGCTGAAATTACGATAACTCGATAAATTTCATTAAGTCTACAAATTCAATAAATATCGACAATATGATAAATGTCATTAACTTGTAAATTTTCGATAATCCCATAAGTTTCTATAGCTTGATAACTTTCTCATTGTCTTCATTTTCGTTTCTATCTTAAATTTTGCCTTCCCTTTTTTTTCTTAATCGTTATCATTTATCTTTATTACAAAGCTTAATTTAAAATACGAAGTAAAACAAAATTGAAAACAACTCAAATTGAACAATTTGCACCGACCACTGTACACATATACGGAAATTTTTAAACGACGATTTTGGCTACAATTTTCAACCACTTTTTAAACCATGAAACTCTCCTCATCTACAGAAAAATACCAATCGAGCCCTAACCGCCAAAATAACATAAGCGAAATTTTTTTTAAAATTTTCTTTTTAATGCAGAAATATTCCTAGAGCATCTAGATACATTTCTGCATCAAAAAGAAAATTTTGAAAAAAATGTCGCTTACGTTATTTTCGCGGTTAGGGCTCGCAATATTCTTGGTTTTGGAATCGGCGGAAAAAAATTTATGTGAGCGTATTAAACTACAGATTCCAATTAAGTACCCTAACACAGTAACCCTCATAATATTATTTCGACCGGACTCAATGTTTATGATGATAGATAACTCATACGCCATGGCAAACGAGTAAATAAGGCTGGCAGGCAACTAGTCAAGTAGACTCGGGATTTATGTGGACTTTTGGTAATTTATTTGAGTGTAGTAATAAAACACTGGGTTTTAAAACTCAAAGCTAAACGATGTGCTACTACTTGCCTGTCTGCCTGATTTACTTGTTTGCCATGGCGTATGAGTTCTCTATACGGTCAAAATATAAACTTTTATGTCGCTGCAACTTTAGTATTTATTAACTAATTTTTACGTTTCAAAGGAAAAATTCGTCACTTTCTAAAATGCTGATTTTATGCCGGGTAAAGCTCTGTTTAGAGGGGCGGAAATTGAGTTATTAGAATTTAGAAGGCTAGGTCGACAAGGTCTTAAAAGGACGTATAGAAAAAATCCGCTGACAGTTAAACCGTTAAAAAAATGCAAAAGGGTAATTGTTATGCACACGAGGACCATCAGAATTAATTTTAGCAACAGTGAAGTGTAATTTTTCAGCATTGATAAGAGAATAATAGTTAATTCAGATTTTCCATAACCAAGTGATTTTAGAAACTGTACAAGTTCATATTAGGTGCAATCCCATATTCCTCGGACTCGGACTAGTAAAACTGTCAAAAAATAAAAATTCGCTCAGAGGGAGAGAGTAACATTGAAAAGTACGGGATCGCTTTCTAGTAAAAAGTGGTAATTTCTGTCAACTTCAACAGAACCTCCAAATTTTGGTTGTAAATTTTTGCTTATTTTGGTATGTAAACACACTCAGCTCACACATTTGAATAACCAAAAATACTTTCAAATTTCAAAAAAGTAATTAAATACTTTCTAACATGAATTCGCAGAGTGCTACACTACAGCTGATCGTTTGACACATTTACCAGAATTTACCAGCGAAAAATTCTCGGACTAAAACTGGCAACTTCTGACAGAGAGAGGACCGTATTTACTATCTTTTTTGTCCTCTCAATAGTCAGAGAACCGAGTACGGGATCGACTTCCAGTAAAATCTGACTGATTCTGACTATTTCTGACTAGTCCGAACTCGTACGGGATCGCAACTATTCATGTGGGGACTGTCATATTACGCGTCAAAGTCATATGATGGAATGGGGAAAATTCAGACCCACATTGAATACAATTTTCAATTATAGTGATATTTGAATAAGATAAGATTGAATACAATTTTTAATTACGGTGATACGAAAGCATGTATCTCGATAACTCGAAAAATTAAAAAAAAAAAATTATGAATTTAGATAATTCGATACATTCGATCTTAGTCGATAAATTTCGACAATTCGATACGTATTGATAACTCAATGAATTTGGAAAAGACCAAATTCCGATAACTCGATCATGGTTCATTAAAGACAACTGTGCGTTTCCGGAACTAGAAAAATTTCGATAACAGAAAAATTTACATATCTGGATATATGTCCATAACTCGATTTTGATATCTTCATAAATGTCCATATCTATCGACAAATTTCGATAACTGTAAACTCTCTGGTAACTCGATAAGTAGTGATAACTCGATAAATTCATGTACTACTTGAAATTTTGATAGCCCAATATACTTTGAAAATTCCAACAACCTTGATTCCATAAAGCGAAAAATTTCAATAATAATTTTTTATCACTCGATAAATTTGTATTGATTATGCAATAATAAGCATATAAAATAAAATTTCATTAACTTGACAAATTTCGCTAATCCGATAAATTTTTAAAACTGGATAATTATCGGTACAATTCGACTACTAACTTTCTGTGTCTCGATAAATTTGGATAACTTTGACATTTTTCAATAACTCGCCACATTCCGATAATTTAATAAGCATAATAAATATAACCTTCGTTGATAAGAAAATTTTTAAATTTCGATAATAACATTTCTGATGCCTTTGTCAACCAATTTTGAAACAATAAAAATTCTCCTTATCTACAAAAAAATACCTTTCCAATGGTGTTCTTGCTCGCTAAACAAACCGCGACAAAATTATTGTTAGCGCATTAATATTTAGTAGATTGAATGAATCCAAAATAAATTTGGGAATGTCGAAACTTTTGTTTTGATATATGAGAGAAACAGCAGTGCATTGCCGTGAAGTAAGTTTTCGATTTTTTTTTATTTCTTTCCGTTACTTAAGAAGACTTTTTATACTTTCGCAATTTGTTTGTTTCGTACTATTATTTTTGTTATTTGTTTCTATTTCTTTAAGGGGGCTTTTATGTGAGTAATTTTTCTGGCGATGAGAGTGTAAATATATTTGGGACCCTTAAAAAAACTAGAAAAAAAGTTCGACAGTAACATGCACTACTAATACAAAGTTAAAGTTACATCAGTTGGCGGATCACTAGTGGAAACTATACATTTCATGGCCAAGAATTGCGCCATAAAGAACATCTGCAGGAATGTGGAAAGCCTTTTTGTTCTAAAAAAATTTTATTTAACTTTGAATTTCTGACCTAGCAAAATATTATCTTCTCAGCATGGCACGTGAATTTTCTGGCGAAGTAGCTAAGTAAATAACATGAAAATATAACTAATTTTCTAACCCACTAAATTTGTGTTCAAATAGTGTGCATACACACATATACATATGTATGCTTAAACTAATTTAAATTTTATTTACTGAAAATCTAGCTAATACCCTCAATCATATTGTTTATGCAAATACAAAGTCCAATTGCAAAATGCTTAATAACTGCTTGCTTGTTTTAGACATCTGCTTATCTACTCCATTAAATTCTCCATAAATCTTCCTCAAGTGGTGCATAAATCAATGCGAAAGCGAGCACAAATGCAAATGTTAATGCAAATACAAATTCAGGCTAGCAAGCGAAATAGGTACTCACTCACTCGTATGTCAAAAGTGCTTACGGAAGAGCGATGCCAATTGCATGCACGGCAGCAGCGGTAAGCACTTTTAATGCAACATAAAACCGGTGCAAGTACATACAAATGTTTACATGTACATTAGACTGCATCACTCCCCATACAAAAACAAAATCTGTACTGTTTTTCAATTTGCATTATAAAATCTATTATACTTTAAGACATTCACCAAAATATTTCGGAAAAATACTAAGATCTAAGTGAGCTGGACTGATTTGAAAATGGAGTTTTTTATAAATAAAAATAGTTTCCTAAAGTTTTTTTTTAATCCCCTCAAATGACAAAACGGTTTAAGCTTAAAAAATTTGCATAGAAATATTTTTAAAAAATTACAAAAAAAATTTTTTAACGGAATCGTGCTAATCAGATTTGTGATGCTGTTTTTTTTTTAACTTTTCTCAGAGATTGGTATAAGAAAAACTTGAAAACTTTTCTCACCCTTTTTATTTCTTTGCTAATAAACTCATTCAAAGGATGAAAGAGAAAAAGAGAAACGTAGGATGAGCGAACGTCATTCAAAGTTGAATTAAGATGTGTTGGTATTTGAAAAAATTATAAAATAAAAAATTGGGACTTGAATGACTTTTTGGACAGAAATAAAAACAGGGGGAAAATACCTTTCTACTGAGATCCCATAAGTCTAAATCAAATAGTTTTGGCCCAGTTATTTAAGTTTTTCGTAAATCAATCTTTCAAAAAAGTAAAAAAACTGCATCAAAAATCTCATTACTACGATTCCGTTGAAAAGATTTTTTAACCTTAATCGGTTTTGTCATTTGAGGGAACTTTGTTCAAAAAGAGACTCTTTTTTTTATAAAAAAATACTTTTTTTGAGGTGTTTTCAAATCGGTCCAGCTCACTTTAATCTTAGTATTTTTTCCGAAATATTTTGGTGGACGTCTTAAATAAGATAAGTTTTGTAATCCCGGTGGAAAAACCGCAACTTTTTTTAGTGATGCAGTCCAATGTACATACTATATGTACATACCCAATTTGCCACAGGCCGAAGACGAATTCGAATCGACGTCGTTACGATCTACTAAAGCTCGAAACATACCAGGCGCCATTCTGGATACGCCATTTCGTATTTTGCAATTTTGACAGCGGATTAGTAATAAGTGATGCCGAAAACCCCCTAGTACGAAATTTCGAATAATTTTTTCAAAGCTTCGAATTTTGCGACCCGCCGGCGAACTGTGATTTTCATCCGAAGGCGACGTTCGCAAACGACTCGCTCACCAAAACGAGTCGGAAACGACCTATGTAGTTACGAAGTCGTTTGGCAAATTGGGTATGTATATGTATACAAGTGCGAATGCTTATTGTGTATTTAGATGCGCAAATCGTCTTGTCCATAATAACCACTGATGCTCTTATATGTAGCTGATACCCAGCTTTACTGTTGCATCAATTGGTCCTCAAGCTCGACCTCGAGCATATATTGTTATTGCCACATATGTATACACACCCGCACACACCCACGTATACATTTGCATCGTAACTCGATAGCTACCTTTATAGTTTCGGACAGTGAAGTCATCACTTAAGCACTTCAGCTGTTGCTTTAGTTTGCTGTGTCCATTCACTTAATCCCACATGTTATTGTTGTGTTTGTGAATTGCTGCAAATTTTTACGTAAACTTTGGACAGGTTTTATTCTTTGTGCTTCTGTTGAACACACGAAAGCTAATCTGATTGGTAATAAATAGACACTTGCTGGAATTTCGACTATTTATTCATTAACACTGGTGATGAACAAAAAAAAAAATGCATTTTTGGTGTGGTTGTTTACATCTGCCTGGGTATGTCGTTATCTGGTTATAAGATTCTATTTTATATTTCCCATCCAATAGGATTATCACCTTCAGGCTCACGTGAGAAAACTCAGAATGCAGTAAGTACTAGGGAGAGGTAAGGGGCCTTAAATAGGCCAGTCGTTTTAGTTATCCTTTTGCTAAGAATGATATAAATTTCTTGAACAGAGCCAACATCAATTTGCTTATTGGTCACTTAACCTGCCATAATCACCTGCAACCAGAGGAGACGTCGGAGTTCTGCCACAGTGGATGCCCCTGAAGTTATTAATTTGTCTGCCAAAAAACTTTTAGCTTTTATTATGGAGGCTGATAATATGTTGGGCAGGAAGTGCTAGTTAAGTTTTATATATATGGTTCATCTCTAAATATTCTATAGAAATAGCTTTCCAGTTTATCACAGCCCTAAGTCTCAGAGTGTTATTTGCTGCGGAATTTTTGACAAGGGTGTCTACTTATATTGCTATCTTGGACAATTTGTATTCGTTTTCAAAAACTGGGTCATCAATTTTTTTGCCGATAAAAGTGCCTTTTGAACAATAGCTCATGTGTGACAATTTTCAGGGAGATTTTTGAAATTAATGAGGCTCAAATTTTAAAATATAAAGGAAAATAGCACCTTTTTCAAATTGGCCCGATGGAAATGCCAAGCAATATAAAAGTCTTTCGTAAGCTTACTGTTGATTCCGGCAACTATGTTGAAAGAGCTTTTCTGCCTTACGAAAGACTAATTGAGAGATCTGCTAGTGAACATCTGCCTTTTAGCAATAAGTTTTCTAAACATTTAATTAACTAGAAAGTATAATAAAAATAATAGATTGGCGCTCATTTGTGGTGTGCGCTTTAATATTGTCACACAAAGAGGTGGTACCTACAGTTTTACGCCGACTCCGAACGGTAATTGTATTTTCAAGAGAAGCTTTTTTTCATGGCAGAAATACACTCGGAGGTTTGCCATTGCCTGTCGAGGGGCCACCGCTGTTAAGAAAAAAACTTTTTTCGAAATTTCTTTGCGATTTTGCTTTGACCAGGGCTTGAACCCAGGCGCGGCGGAGTGGAAGCGCGCATTTGATTTATATATATCTTAACCAAATA
Organism: Rhagoletis pomonella; assembly: GCF_013731165.1. Classification (NCBI taxonomy): domain Eukaryota; kingdom Metazoa; phylum Arthropoda; class Insecta; order Diptera; family Tephritidae; genus Rhagoletis; species Rhagoletis pomonella. The sequence continues at coordinate 8,397 of NW_023459822.1, read as the reverse complement.
TACATAGTACGTATGCGTGTGTGTAGCTACTATATATTTGTTTAGTATATTGTTGAAGAAACTAAACGAAGAGTAGGTACATGGGTTACATATTTAGTACAACTTCAACACTTTAAAAATTTTACATTTCCTGCGTTGTTTTTGTTCCTTCTCTACCTTACATTTACTAATTGCATTGAGTTGGTTTCATTTTCGGGGAAGTATAAATTGTGTTGCTTGAAAGAAAAACAGGAAAATTGGAGCAGTAGGTTATTTCCGTTGAATGTCTCTCGCAACGAGTTTTCGCTCTCCTAATAGTGTTTTGCTCTCAGTGCATGCAGAAACTAAACTTGTTGGCTCTTCAATATACATGCATAGATATGCATGTATTGTGGGCTTCAGAAGAGATAAACTGTTGAAGCACAAAAGGTCATTTAGCAAACAGTTTTTTTTAGCAGCCGGTGATGTTGCCATATTGCTGAGACTGTATTTTAATTGGATTGTATATAACATATACATATAACTTTGGGATAATGTTGAGATGCTTTCGGGGCCTGAAGCTTTGAATGATACATTTTCGAGCATGTTTCTTTAATTTTCCCACCGGGCCTTTATGAACGATTTGAGTAGAACTGGAAAATTTGAAATTGAGCTAGGAAAACGAAGTTAATTGTCGGAAATATTTTGCCTCAAAGTTTCATCGTAAAATAAGATAACATATGCCTTAGTTTATTTAATATTATGTAAGGCGTTTTTTTTTTAAAGAAAAAGGAAATTGATAAAAAAGTTGAATTTGATAATATTGTATTCATCATACGCCCTGACACACCAATTAAAATGGTTCAGAATTGCAAGTTTTCAGTAGAAAAAGAAATTTTTCTACTATAAAAGGTATATATCTTTGTAATTCGCAAAACTTACATTTGGCAGCAAAACATCGCCGTTATTATGGATTTAAGCAGTGGAAACTTTTATCCAATATTACTTCTCATTTTTCTAATACTCAATATTAAAAAAGCTATTTATTAAATTTCTGCATCATAAAAAACATTACAAAGGATATTTTATTTTAAATGATGGCTTATTGCAATCAGGATATACCTTCCTGTGGCTTTGTACGAAACGCAACAAATATTTTTTTATTCTTCCTCAACTGTCATCAATCCGTGAAAATCCTGCATTAATTTTACCGCTCATCATTTACTGATCTTAACATTGAGCCCGTTTTTCTTGGCATGCAGAAATGGATTATTATACGTCTATTAAGAAGCAATATCGCTGAGGAAACTATCTTCGATTTTTAGACGTGAAAACAATCTCGTAATTTTCACTGATACGAAGTGCTCTAAGTTTTTTTTCTGAAAAAAAAATAAAAATTAGTGTTTGAAAAAATTAAATTTTTAATTTATACTCACCATATAAGGAACCACAAAGTTCTTGTTTCGTAGGTATGTATATATATATATACCGTTTGCTAAGTGTTGCATTGTCAAAACTTTTCACAATCTTTGCCTTGTTTACCGAATAGTGATCATACTGCTACTTTATCTGTGAGGTACCACCACATGTGCCGCATAAATTTCTGTAAAGCCACCTCCGATACAGTTGTATCTATTTTCTTGAGCGCCTTCAAAAAGATCCTGTAATGACGCACATTCTTAGACTGCAATTGAATGGGCTACAGAACTGCATACCCAAAAATTCCGAATAAAAATTTGGAAATTTTGATGACAATATTTTGAAGTTTGTTTAATTTTTTTTTGCAATTTTTGCAAGCTTTGAATTTTTTTCTATAAAATTCTTATTTTTGCGATCTCTAACTGAAAAATAAAGATAGAGGGCTGAAATTTTTCCACAATTATTTTTTTCTGACCCACAACAAAATTTTGATATGGAGCCGAAAAAAAATTCGTTTTGTTAGCAAGTTTTGCAAATTTGGGGCTCTTTAAAAATAACACTGCACACCGCAGATTTTTTTAAGTATTTTAGATGGCCTAAGAAAGTTCAAGTTATCTTTTAGATAAATCAGCTTTGAGTTTTGCGTTTTGTTTTTTTTTTTTCAATGCCAATGTTGCTGACAAAAGAGGCAAACTGTTTCAAGGTAGTGGAGAGAGCGAGATTGAGTAAATACATGGTGCACACACTGGTTGCGCTTCGTACAACTCACACGCTCACTTGTTATCTCTCGTTTACTTTCGAGTGTAAATACAAGCACTCATTTCACTGGAGGTTACTTAGAATTTACTCATTCAGCATCCCTTTTTATCCCATTTATTCAATCCCAACATATACAAACGCCAGCACGCTAGCTTCTAAGACAAATTGTAGCCGTTTTATCGCACAAGTTTAGACATGTTTCCGCCAAACAATCCAACCACTACTACTTCAATGTACTGCGGATAACAGTAGCCACCTGCCGCTCGCAATCAGTTGTATCAGCATACCGTATGATGTGTTGCTGCTTTAAACGCTCCAATGCGGTTGCCCCTGCTGTTGGTCCTTAAATGTGGATACAACAAGGAAGCGAGCATTTAACTTGCGCCAGCCCAGCTGTAATTGCATTGTAACGTATCCTTCCTGGTGACCACAGTAACAAAAAAAAAAAAAACATATAATAAATAAAAGGCAGAAACACAAAAAGGAGAAGAAAACCCGAACGTGTGGAAAATCTGATTATGCTGGCCTCCACGAATTGTGAGCGCAATGCGAGCAAGCTCAGTATATAAACAGGTTTTTGCAGCTGCGAAGTGTTGCCTCCACCTCCATTTCCTGTCACCTCCCCCCCCCGCCCCCCTCACTTTGTCTCTGTTTGCGCTTTCCACTTATCACTTGGTTGGCATGTTGCGGCTATTGTGTTTATATTTTTCTCACATTTTGTTTACTGCGCTTCTCATTTTTCATCCCCTCCCACCACACGCTTAGCCAGGCAGCCAGCCAGCCAGCCATGGCCATTTTTCATGGTATGTCAAGCGTGAGGCAAACAGCTAGCCAAGCAGCCGCATGCGATGTTAAGCTTTGAATATTGTTATAGGTACATATGTATATATGTATGTAGTTCTCATACACTTGGGCTTTGAAAGTGACTCCACTGCTGGCAAAACAGATCCACAGCTGCTACACTTGTCTATGTCAATGTTGATTTGTGGAAAATACCCGTTGCCTGACATCACGGGCGCTAAGTGCGAAATGCTGCCATAGGGTAAGGAAAATCTCTAGCAGGCAAAAACAAAAACAAAAACAAAAAACCGAAATAGCATAAAGTGTGCAGCCAAAAGTGCTGGTCGTGATGGGAAGGAAGAAATTACATGAATGAATTTGCAATGCTTTTGCTTTGCAAAGTTCCACGAATGTCAGCAAAAGAGTTTTTAAACAACAGCAGAGCGCTGAAAAAATGTGAAAATGAAAATTTTATAAACGCGCTATTTTTTTTTTCTTCCACAAAGAATGCAAAGATACGTTAGCCACTCATTTGCCCTGTTAGTGTGTCGCTGTGCTGACGGCAGCTGCTGTGGTAGGTAATCGACCGGCAGCCGCTCCTGCTCCACCCACACAAAAAAGGATTTTGATACCGAAATGTGCAAATAATCAATATTTGCTTGTTTCTTCTTTTTTGTTTTGAGTTAGTCATTTCTCTCCCCTCAGCTTCCTTAACTTTCGTAGCTGCTGCGTCTTTGTGAGCCTAAGATCTTTCAGTTTGAAAGTTTTTGTTTATCTTTTTTTTACTTTTTTTACTTCTTGTACTGTTTAAGTTCCTTATTTATTACTTTACTTTTCGTTTGCGTATTAAAATGCAATAACTCATATAAAGTGAAGCTGAAGTTCAAAGGTAACTCCGTGCGACAAAAACAAAAAATTTCAAGACGCACGAAGCACGAGACTGTGGGCTAATTATAGTAAAACTGCGTTTTTAGTTTTTCTCTCTGGCGCCAGGATTTTGGCCCGCGGTTTTGTAACTATATTAAAATTTTTTTTCTTTTGTGTAAAATTTACTGTCTCACGGTGCACAGTGGGAAATTTTGTATGGAGGTGCGGAATTAATAAATAACTGGAGAAATAATTATGGTACCATAATAAAACTTAGGTAAAGGTAACAGTGTACCGAGTTAGAAGAAGAAACGGTCAGTGGCCAACGCCACTAAAAAGGAATCTAAAAAGTTAAGGTCCCAATATTGTATCAGCCTAAATAACTTTCCGCGGGCACATAGAGCCATTAACGACGTCGCTTGAGACTATCTGGTTCGAGTAATAGTAGACAGGGGCATACTGAGCGAAACTCGGCGGCGTACAACTGGATGTCCGTGCTAGTGGGCGGCCACTGGCGGGTCTATATTGAGATGCTGGGAAATAACCGAGACCTCTCCGATAGCCAAAGGTTGGAGAGTAGAGAATGTCAGCGAGGCGAAGGTTCAGCTGAGATATATCACGCTCGTGATGAACGAAGACTCGCTGCCCGTCCTAATGGCGTTGGACTCCATAGCCCTCAAAACCCAAAAATTGGAAACAGGGAAAAGCTCAGAAAACGGGAGGTACCGCGAGTGAACCCGTGGTAAATAACCTGTCGCCTTAAGACGCCCTTATAAAAGAGAAGAGTGAACCAGCTGCGATCTAGGGAAAGTTGGTGTGACAAATGGCGACTTTGACCTAGGAACAAAACCATGGATCAAGTCCTGGTGAGACCAGCTCCTAGCTGCAGACTTCAAGGATGCTGATACAACAGTAGAAGCGCCCAAAAACAATGGACCCAAGCGAGCCTCTCTCCTCTACTGTACGTAGACAATAACTTAAATCTAGTCCAACCTAATCCATGGGTATCGAGGCGAACCCTTTTTTCACCGGAGCGCCGTCATGCACACGTTTATGCGCTTAACTATATTCATGTCGCTGAAGAGCTCTTAAAAATTCGTCATACGTCTCTTAAAAATTCGTCGCTTTCAACGCAAACAGTGCCATAGATCTTGAGTAGTAGAATATACATCTCGAAATCCTCTAGATCCTTCTTATCCCATATAAATATATTCTATGAATTAATGAGACTAGCTAGTGTACAAGCTGAAGTTAGTCAAAATTACTCCCTGCAATGGTTCAGACTAATCACAGGCTAGTCTTGAGATGGTCCCTAAGGCCACTAATAGCTAATAATATCTCATAAATCATCAATCAATCGCTTTAAATGCTATCGGTTTATTCGGGTATCGCGTCGTATACATATATGTAACTATCAATAATTTCATTTAATAACTGAAACAAAACTTTTAGTGCTTAAGAACAGGATTATAAAGCAAGTTATCCTGACTTGAAACTTATTAAACTTAAGTTTAACTTTAAAGTAAAATGCACTTATAAACGTTCTTATAAAAACTTTCTTTGCATTTCATGCACTTTCTTACAACTTCGGATGCTCGATAACGTTAGCTTGTCACGAACAGATTTTACTTTTGCACTAACTGTGCAACTAACAGCATGATAACCAGCGGCGATGTTATTTGCTTGCTCTTGCACAGCCGGATGGGGCTGTTGTGAAAGCGGGTGTTGCATGCAACATGCAAACACATCTACATACACATAGGTACATAGAACAAATGCAAGTAGAACCATTCATTATTCAACAATTTTCACTCTCGCAGGCAGCAACTGAAAACTGCAGCTTGTTTAACAGCCAGACGCATGCATACATCAGCACATACAAAAGTACATACATACATATGTCCTTTGTGGGAGCATACATACATATATTTACATACACACACATATGTATTCACATATGAAAAAATGCAAATATGCTTTGAATGTATCTCAGCTAGCAATAGTTTTTTTTTGTTTTTTTTAGCTCATTGCATGCTGTCCGGCTATTTGAAAGCGTTTGCAATTTTGCACCGAACAAGTGAAAATGGCACGACGCCTAAGGCGTGGCATGGAGCGCCACATTCATGCAACAGTCAAATAGAATGCCGCTCGCCTGCGATACGCTTAGAAAAAAAAAAGCATTTGCAAACAAATAAGAAAGAGCTAGTGGAAAAAACTGTTAGCTCAGTGGTGTAAATAAATGCGAAATTAATAGTCAGTGGCTCAACTTAAGTAAGTCAAATGAAAGCAACGACCGACCACCTGGTCCGAAATGCATTAAAAGTGCAATCATTCGGAAACAGTCTGTATGAAAATGCCCTTGCATTTATTTTTGCTTGGTCCAATATTGTTGTTGTAGTTGGAAAAATACAAAACCAACGAATGAAATGGAAGACATGTGTGTGCAACGCCTGAATAACACAAATTTTGTGCGCTGCAACGTGGGCGACGTGTTGGGCAAGATTGCCAGTGACTTAGCGCCCCTTTGTCGGTATGTTATCAAAACAAGTAATCCTCTGAAAATGTTTTATAGTTTACTTTAGCGTTTTCATGCATCATTGCTTCAAGTCGCCCTTACTTACTGCTTTTGGTCTGGTGCAAATGGGTTTGTTGCTTGCCAATCGCTGTTGCTTTGAACTCTGTTCGCAGTGGGTTGCATTTGTTCACATCAGGAAGCTTATCGAATAACATTCTCTATATAAATGGATTAATTTATGGAGGAAATAGAGTTTAAGTGGATACATACGTATGATACATTTTTGTTACAACTGAACCTTATTTAATATCAACTGTGCCGTTGCTAAAAATGACTTTGAGATATGTATTTGCAAAGTTTATTAAAAACCGGTTAGTTTTTTTAGGGCTTACAAATCGTATGGAGTGTACAGTGCAATGCTAAAGGCGCGTGTGTTTTGACGGCGAACGCGGACGGGGACCCGTGAGAAAAGTTACGAAAAAAGGCGCGTCAAAAAACGTCGACGAAGAATGGTACGCAACCGTAGTTGACACCACTGAAGGACGCAGTTTCAAACCTGGCCAAGGACTGTCACATTCTCATTCATTGTATCATTCTCCAAATACTCTTTGAGGATTTGTATCCTACAAACGTATGTAGGTGACCGCGAAATAATTAAAAAAGTCGTTTGTAGAACATGATGCTAGAGAAATATTAGCGTATAATAAAATGAGCGGAGAAGATGTAAATATACAGTTCCTTAATATCAAACCATGTTTAGCACACAACAGACAAGTTAGGACAGAGCACGTTGTGAACGAACGATGAAATGAAATTCAATGAGTGAAGCTGGATTTTAAACAAAAGTCTGTGTTTATTGTCTAATTGGACTTAAAATCACATTTTAGTATAATTACATAATTACCTCATCTTAGCGGTAACCCTACTTAAAAGCATCTTAGTTTAAAGCTTATACGCACACCTTTCGTGTGATATCCATATTGTGGTATCAAATAAGCTTAAGCTTTTAATAATCACTGTTCTATTCTTTAGAAAGATGGCAACCTCGTTTAAAAATATTTTTTTATAAAAAAAATTGATCGATTTCAAAATAAAAAAATACGTTTCTCCTTATTTAGGGTATTCTTTAGATCTGGCGGTGGCGAAGGGAAACATTTTTTTTTTGGCCACCCTATTGTGCACAAATTCTTGTTTTTGCTCGTTACGCGCCACCATCATCTGTTGTTTTTTCTGCCTGGATATTCACAGTTATTGCGATGCAGTCGTTTGCATATTGCCTGATGGAATGAGCCCCATTTGTTGTTGCAATTAAGTGGAGCTGCCAAGCTATGCGCTTCTATGATGATTAACAAATGGTTTTTTTGTTGTTGACAGTTTGCAATATTGCAATATTTGTAACTTTGCGGCTTACTAACCGTACTAAATAATAGCGATTTTTTGTGGCACAACATTTTCAATTAGAGTTGAAATTGTGCTGTTTTACTTTCCAAATGACGGTAGTTGAAGCAGTTAAGCAGTTGTTGTTATCCTTATTCGCAAATTGTTGTTTCTAATTTGTTTGTATTTATTACCAAAGTTACATATTTTTATCAAGCTTCTGTGTTGATATCTACATACATACATACCTACATACATACCTACTTACATAGTATATATGAATATGTGTTTGTGTATGAGTGTTTGTTAAATTGCAATATTTCTATGTATCTTTGTGCAAGCTTAGTTAGCGTGCTGTCAATAGCAAGCAGCCTTGATAGAATTAAATTGCCAATTACGCACTATGATCCCACCGTGACGGCAGCAGTTGGCTGTCAACTCGTTTAATGTTTGGAAAAGCAGAACTTTTCTCGAATAAATAGCTGCTATTGATAGCAGTAATTTGATGGTAGTTGGCTTAAATAGTTACTCAAAGGTGTTAGAATTCATCAAACCTAATTCTAGTTGGCAGCTGAGATGTGCGGAACAAAAATGGAAAAATTGAATTGCAATCCGCAAGTTGTTGCTTAATTAAGTAAACATAGAAAATGGTTTATAAAAAATATAGGATGCACACGTATACACAAAGTCATAAATTAAATGTTCTTTTAAATAACAATATG